>NW_022204488.1:0-64565 GCF_007655135.1 Punica granatum | reverse complement strand
ATCAAACATCCTGCACAGACACGCCTCAACAAAATGGACATGTCGAGCGAAAGCATAGGCACATATTAAATGTTGCGCGTTCACTACTTTTCCAAGCAGGACTACCGACCGAATTCTGGGGAGAATGTGTCACCACGGCGGCGCATCTGATTAATGTGACTCCCACATCACTTTTGGAAGGTAAGAGCCCATATGAAGTTCTGCTTGGAAGGCCACCGAATTTTTCTAACTTGAGGATATTTGGATGCTTGTGGATGCTCACGACATCCGAGAGACAAGGATAAGTTCAAACCTCGCTCTCGTCGTTGCATGTTTTTGTCGATTATCCGTACGGCAAGAAGGGTTGGAGAGTTTATGACTTAGAGAGGAACGAGATATTTGTAACTCGAGATGTTCGATTTTGCGAGAGGGAGTTTCCTTTTTTGCAGATGGCTGATGCGGGCAAGGAAGATACGGGTCGGATTAATTTCTTTATTGACGCTGAGAAAGATGTTCATCAGATAAGGAGTTAGGGGGTCGAGATTTAGGGTTTCACAGCTGAAAGAGAAGGAGAAAATGGGCTTACGAACCCTTTAGGCCCAATTAGTAATGAGAAGGCAGAAAGTGATGAATTGGAACATGTCATTCTTGCAGATGGGATGAACGATGCATCATCGACAGAGGAAGTGGAGGTGCGGAACCAACGTTGCGACGTCTGATAGGGTTAGGTCTGTACCCAAGTATCTGAAAGATTTTGAAGTCCATACTGCCTTACACACCCCCCTCCCCAGCTCATCTACTTCATCGAAATCCTCAGGTATGGTTCATTCTATTCAGCAATATTTATTTATTCTAGTGCATCTAATCGATATCTGGCATATGTGAGTGCTTTGGACTCGGAGGTAGAACCTACGTCTTATCAGGATGCAGCGGCTAATCCTCGATGGAGACAGGCTATGGGCAGAAAACGAAGCACTAGAGTCCAATGGGACATGGACCGTCGAGGATTTACCTCCAGGGAAGCGACCAATTGCCTGTAAATGGGTGTACAAGATTAAACGTCGAGCCGATGGGAGTATAGAGAGATACAAGGCACACGACTTGTTGCAAAAGGATTCACTCAAGTTGAAGGAGTGGATTTCAATGAGACTTTCGCACCTGTGGCAAAGTTGGTCACCGTCAGATATCTATTAGCTGTGGCAGTGGCAAAGGGATGGGAGATACATCAGATGGATGTCAACAATGCATTTTTGCATGGAGATCTTGACGAAGAAGTTTATATATGCGATTGCCACCTGGATATTCTTCTCGAGGGCAGGGAATAGTTTGTCGACTCCGGAAATCACTATATGGGTTGAAGCAGGCTTTGCGCAACTGGTACGCTAAACTTGCAGAGTCTATGCTGCATTATGGATTTCGGCAATCTGGAGCAGATCATTCGCTCTTCGTATTTAATCGTGGTGATATTTTTCTTGCGGCCTTGGTATATGTCGATGACATTCTTGTAGTGGGCAATAATCATGAGCAGTGCACATGCTTCAAGCGGTACCTTGATAAGTGTTTTTCGCATCAAGGATCTAGGACCAGTACGATATTTTCTTGGAATTGAAGTAAGCAGGATGGAATCTGGTCTTTTTCTCAATCAAAGGAAGTATGTGCTCGACATACTCACGGAGTGCAGGATGCTTGGCGCACGACCATCCTCTTTTCCAATGGAGCAACATCATCAGCTTTCATCAGACTCAGGGGCTCCTATCAGTAATCCTAGCCAGTATAGACGACTAGTTGGTCGTCTGATTTATCTAACGATTACGCGACCGAACTTAGCTATCCCGTGCATATATTGTCTCAGTTTATGCAGGAGCCACGTCAGGAACACTGGGATGCCGCGATGCGGGAACTTCGGTATTTAAAACAGTCTCCAGGACAGGGAATTTTTCTACGGCCAAGGTCATTGGAACTTGAAGTCTATTGCGATTCGGATTGGGCTAGCTGTCCTATGACGCGTCGCTCGACCACGGGATATTTTGTTACATTAGGAGGGTGTCCCATCTCCTGGAAGACAAAGAAGCAATCTACGGTGTCTCGCTCTTCAGCTGAAGCGGAATATCGAGCCATGGCAGGAGCAGTCAGTGAAGTCCTATGGCTCCGAAGTTTGCTTCGTTCCCTTGGGACAGATTATGGTGAACCTACCCGGTTGTTCTGTGATAATCAAGCTGCTCTACATATTGCAGCTAACCCGGTGTTTCATGAGCGGACGAAACATATAGAGATAGATTGCCACTTTGTTCGTGAACACATTCGTTCTCGTGTGATTAAGACTTCACATGTTCAGACAAGGCTGCAACTTGCAGATATCTTTACGAAGGCTTTAGGGCGAGATCGATTTCGCTTTCTCTTGGACAAGTTGGGCATTCATGATCCTCATACTCCAACTTGAGGGGGAGTATTACAGAATATATCTATATTACCAAGATTAGCGGGATATTTGTATCATGTATTTATTACTAGCCTTATTAGTTATTCATACATTAGGCAATAGATATTATATTTCCTCTTTTACTTTGTACACCGGCAGTATATGTACATGATCTGAATAATGAAAGATTTGAGCTTTTGAGCTTCCAATTCCACCAATTAACAATATTTACTTCTTATTCCCTCCGTAACGACTAATTTTATTCTCATAGCAAGTGACACTCTTTAATTCTCATTTTATCCATAAAGTTCAACTTCTTTTTCCTCTAGAAAATAAGAATCTTTTAATATTTTAACTCTTATAATTTTTTTGATTGTTATAAGTATAAAGAAAGCAATCCATTTTTTATTTACAAGTATTGGAGCAATAAAATTACCTTTGAAGCATTCACATAAAAGTGAACTCTTCTGCAATTAAGTGTATCAACTTTCGTACTCATATTGTGTTATTCATTTCTTGTATTATCTTAAGATATATTTCTTTGGGTGATTTTGTTTTTTTTGCGGTGGTTCTTTGGGTGATTTTATTTACAGCATCTAACTTATACATATTATGTTCTATTTTTCATAAGAATTTTAATATTGAGAAATTTTAATAAGTAATTTCGCATCTCTAAAAGGTAAAACAAAAAAAAATCAATTAAAAAGAGGTTAATATTTTTTAAACCAATTAAAAATCTAATGTTGAAGTTTCGCTTTAGGCCTCCAACTCTCTTGGGCCGCCCCTGTTTTGGATTTGCTCCAGCAGAAAGGTTCGGGGATGGTTCGAAATGATCAGAAAAGAAGTATCCAGACTGCTAGAGAGCGCTTTCTTGCCCTCAAAGCAAACAAATAAAGCTACACATCACACTTTCATTTTGAAACCATGAAAACAAGACCATGGCACAACCACTGACTTTCTAAACTCACTGATCGGACGTGAACAACGAACTGATCTTCCATGAGACTGCGTCCAAACAAGCTTTGTGGGGTTATCGTGCTGGGGCATCCACGAAACACACTATCGAGAAGCCTCCCCAATATCCTTTTATCATGTAATTTCCAAGGAGACTGTGAAAGAAGAGGAAGAGACAAAGAGAGAGACCGGGGGGCGGTGGGAAAGGAATGCAATTTTTGGTTAATATCCTTCCATAGCAAATTTCTAATATGTTGCTTCAGACAGTTATCTTTACCTTAGGCAGATTACAGTAATCTGTTCAGTCGTATGAGCATAAGAGCAAAAGGAAGGGATACAAATCACAACTGACTGCATAGCTATTTGCCAACATGAGCAAAAGCAATTGATACGAGATAGAAGGGGAGTGGAGTAAAGATGGCTGGAGAGAATGTTGATGCAGCAGCTTCGGATGATGGAGGAGTGACAAATGGGGAGGAAGTTGATCAATCGGAGAAGAGGTCGGATTTTGAAATTGGAGATGAGAAAAGTCGATAATGGGAGGGGCAAATTGGGAACGATCAGAAACTTTTGTGGGTGGAGAAGAAGAAATTTTGGGTGAATTTTGAGAAAACTACCCGTCCATTTAGGAAAGTGAATCCCTCGACCTGTGGGACAAAAATTTTAACCCAAGGACCCGTAAACCCACTTTACTAGGAACTAGCTTTTTTTTATGTCTGTGCGATGCACGAATTATTGGTTAAAATGGTTATTTTTATATTGATTTTTAAAAATTATGACATTACCATTGAAATTTTCATTAAGTTATATGTGTTATTATTAAATTGAAACTATTCAGATATTAGTGTATACGAGAACAAATTAAGGATACTTAAAAATGAATTATAATATCAAATACGGATTTAAAAAATAGTATTACATAGAAAACATATTACATTTTCCTAAATACCAAATTCTAAAAAAGTGTATTAAGTGACTTCCTACATTTTGAAAAAAAATAAAATAGAAGAAGAAGTGCAAGTCATCTCTATCTTCATAAATATTTCTTGTAAATTTTCATTTTTAATAATTTTGAAATATATTTATCTTTTACTATTTCAAAAGTGTTTAATAATTAAACATATTCATTGCATATTAATATACTTTTCTTTTAGTTACTAACTATGTCTAAAAGTTATTTTTTATAGATATGTTATTTTAAGAAATTGTATTTCTTTTAGTTACTAATTATGTCTAAAATATGTTATTTTCAGAAATTATATTTTAAAAGATTGAGATTACATTTTTTAAAAATCTAGAATGGACTTGTATAATAAAATCATTAAGTATTTAATGATTTGTATGCATTTACTAATTTAATCTTTATTATATGTACATTTAATAATTTATAATTATTTATTTAGACATTTACCTTTATGATCTTATATTATACATAAAATTTCTTTTCTAACCTATTTATTATGAGAATATAACTATATATATATATATATATATATGAATCTATCTAAACAAAGCTGAATACAAGGAAAAGATAGGAGAATCTGGGAAATCCCCAAACTTTCCTACGAACCAGACACCGGTAAAGGTTTTGACGACATCAAGATGGACAACTGAGTCTGCAAGAGAGGTATGAGAAGATGACTTGACACCAACAGTTGGTCGAACAAGGCTGTCGAGGTCTTGAGACTGCGGGATTGTGAACTAAGAGCGAGGGAGAAAGAATCTGGGGAATTGCTGTAATTTCTCGAAAAAAGTGAAGTTTTGAATTTTTTTTTTGAAATAATTAACAAATAAACATAACAGCTAGTAACGGCCATGACATTATGGGACAAAAATGAAACTAGATGAAATTTTAAAAGCACGTGATAAAACTGAAATATTTTTTACAATTACGTGCTTCCTTGTGCAGTTTATCCAATACATACAATCCCCAATTATTAGTTTTGGTGGATGTAAGATTTTCTCTCTTTTTTTTTTCTTTTTTTTTTTTCTCTTTTGCAGGAACAGATCTAAGATTTCGTTTTTGCCTTTCAAGTTGCAAATGACGACTTATATGCTAGAAGAGGATAAAGAAAATTGGAAAATAAATAAATATCTATTATTCCATTTCCACTTATAAGAATCAATTTTCAAATCTCTAGTGTTCTGAATAAAAATTAAATTGGTGTCACTATATTAAACTCTTTTATCTAATATTTAGAAGTTCGAAGAGGAAGAGAGTTGTTTCCTTTGCTTAACCCTAAATAGAGGAGCAAAAAGTTCAACTTTTTTTTTCCGGTTATAATTACAAAATTTTCACTTAAATACTCTGATATAATTTCGAGAGAATTACATGCACGTGCTATATTTTGTACATATTAATATTTAAAACATGTTATAAATTGTAGGGTAAATTCAACGAGCACTTCCTATCCATTAAAAGACAATGACACACCCTCCTTTAAAATTGAGACACATACCATCCCTATACAGTGAAGCCCTCTGGGGGTGGAGAAGGAGCTTGCCCGCAGACCACCAATCCCACCAGTGAGATCGAGAGAGAAAGTGATCTCTCTTAATCTGAAATCTCTCTCGATATGGAGAAGAACGATGGAGATCCGTGTGGGTGTGGGTGTGGGTGTGGGTGTGGGTGTGCGATTCAATCTTGGTTCGATTTGATTCTGGAGGAGAATGATGATTGGCAGGACTCCGGCGGCAGTCGGTCTCGAAGTATATAGATAGCAGACAACAGCGAGTAAAGACTGCAAAAATTCTCATCAGAGAATTTAAATAAAATAAAGCTGGACAATAGAAGTTTTGCCAAGATCACAAGATATACTCAGCATATTAACTGAACCTGAGAGTAGTTCTTCTCCGAGGGTCAACTGGACCAGGACCACGAATACTTTAGTGATCGCAAAATGGGCAGAGTCTCTTTCTTTCCAAAATATATATGAAATGGAATATTTAAATTACAGGAGATTTACACTTTTATAAATTACACAACCCACTTCCAGCAACAAGTCATTGCAAGCAAACAGGCAAAAACGAAAGAAAAAGAGATGTATATAAATCGTCCGAAGACGTTAGCAATAACAAAGAAGACCTTTCTCCACCATAACTTACCAAACTCAAGGTCACGAGGCAGTTTCAGGACTCTATGGTGATAACCTGTATGCCCTCGTGTCCATTCAACTCTGTCGGGATTGGCTCTTCCATGTTGAGCATTTGTCTGGGCTCGTCATGCTTGACATTTTGGGCTGCATTGTCGCACAGACTGAAACGACTCCCACGACCGTAAATTGCCTTTACCTTTTCTCCTTGGGAAGGATCGACTGCATCACCGGAGCTCTTTCTCCTGCCCAACTTTGGCGATTTTGCCCGAGTAGGCGGCATCTGCCATCGACAATGAGAATTAATACCATACTAGTAGCTGGACTGTGCCAGCCTTTTGGGCCAACCTGATCGTGACCAAGCAAGTAAACCCACCGAATGGTTCATACCTGTTTCCTCAGTGAATCATCGATTTCTTGCTGTGAACCAACACTCCCCAATATTAACAAATTCATATTTTAATGATCTATTCAGATTCTGGAGGGAAGGAAAAAGAAGGTTGATCTATTCACATTATTTTGAATTTCCCATCTGGACCCAGAAAATCCCCCTTCGCGCATGAACCCATAGCTCAACTATTCTGATGTCTAGTCCAATTCTAAACTATGAACGATACTTTCTGTTGTCATTTATAATTGACAGCTTCGAAAGGGAATTTAATTGTCTGCACCAGGTGTATTGCACCTGAATGGCTTTGATGTTGTAAAACCATGAGCTCAGAGTATCTCTTTACCTTTTTGAGTTCGGCCTTGGGTGGGGGTCCCTCATGGTAGAAGCTCGGCATTGGGGTCGCCTTGAACATCATGCTCTTTCTCAGTTGCTTGATTTCTGTTTCTCTCTCTCTCCTAAGATTTATAAAGCAGATCAACTTAATCAAGGAGAAACTGAGATCTTGTTAGACCAATCTTCAGAAGCAAGTAAAATACCTTAGTCCTTGCATCAGATTGGTTTTTCTCTGCCTCCAATGCCTGTTGTTTCTGCTCCAATTTGGAATAAAACTAAAATCCAAAAGGACAATAATGGTTACAACATTTACAGGAATTCTTGCTTTAAGCAAGAAAAACCTTCTTGAAAACATGAGTACCTCTCGCCTTTTTTCAGCGCGCTGAGTGCACCTTAGCGTGGGTGCAGATGCAACAGTCATCTGTGACTTGGGAACTTGTGCAGATGTGGTGTTGCTAAATGAAGTTAATTAAGGAGAATCCTTTGAATTCGAGGAACTAAGTGTTTGAGATTTATTATAAGCATAAGAGAGCATAAAACATTGACTATTTGAAAAATTAAGCTCTAAAATGAAGGGGATACGAAGAGTCGACTGAGCATGAATCTTCCTCATCAGGATGCTTCTTGTTATCAGGCTGCAATGGTTTCCTTGCCAATGGAGGTGATACTGACTGCAATGGTTATAACATATGTTAAAGATTTGTTAGAAACCAAAATTTACACAGAGTATTTGTTAATGTCCTAAAGAAATAAAATATATCCTACCAGAAATTGAAAGAAAAAGGGGCGAACCAACGCTTTCGGTTTGAATGCTTATTGGAAAATCTTTCAGGGGAGGAAGCAGCTCTCAAATAATATCTTACTGAGGACTTCAACAATATAATTGCTGCATTTGGGATGAAGTATAGGAAATGACAGGAAAATAAACTCTTTTTCTATGTGTATTCATTCCCTGAAGCCAAATTGAACTTTGTATAATCGCCACGTAAGAAAACATGCTGATCTGCATGGATCGATTACCATAACTAAATAATGCATAAACGTCTCAATGTATTGCTTAAGCTTTTAGATAGGTTAAAAAGGGCTTTACCCACTATTTAAGCGGACTAGATATTTTTCTTCCAGGTGCTCTAACATGAACTCTCATATGGGTCAGCAATCCATTAATAGGGGTTTACCTGATTCGCATTCTTAGAGCTTGGCTTGGCCACAGGCTTTCCACTTGATGACTTGTTATTAACAGTGGCTGAATCAATTTCTGTCCCAGTGGGACGTGCCCCAGAGGAAGCACGCTTTGCAGTCGCCAGAGCAAATGGCTGAGGAACCGTGTGCTTTGTTCGAGCTGCCCCCGTGCTATGTTTTGATCCATTTTTTACCGATGATATGGTCTTAGAATTATCTTTTTGCTTCTTATCATCCAACTTTGGTTTCCCCTTTAGGCTCTCCACAGTTTTCTCCTCCTCGCCCTTCACAGGGTTCTCGTTAGTGCACTCCTTCACTTCATATTCCTTCACTTCTTTGCATTCTTCCGAAGCTGGGCATTCAGAGTCACCCTTAATGTCATCATACGAGTCTGATATCTCTTGAGGTTTTGGATCGTCGGAACTACCATTGGAGTAAACTTCTGCTCGACCTTGCTCCTTGTCCACACAGATGTCTGTGATTTCTACTCCCATTTTACTGTACAAGAAATTTTGAACATATCATTCATATAAATATTTTAGCACAAACCAATTTGGTAAGTACTTCAAATAACCAAAGATCACAGCACTAATATGCAAGCATCAATGCAGCAATTCTGCTTGGTCATCTCCCTTTTATGAGATCGAGAGCACATCAGAAGTTGGAAGGCTCGGCCCATAGAAAATTGAATATGATTATGCAGACTAAGCAGAGAAGCAAAGAAGGAATAACAAAATTGAATATGTTTATGCAGACTAAGCAGAGAAGCAATGAACAGTGAACTTAAAAAGACTGTCACAAGCTTCTTAATTAGTAAAAGTAGTAGCAGACAGGATTTCTCTGTTACTGTGTTTCTTTTTTCCCTTTTTGCTTGATAAAATGACACAAAGAATGTTTTGGATCCTCATCTGAAACAGAAGCCGAGGCAAAGGAAAGGAAATGTAGTGAACGCTAAAAAGCCATTAAATGAAAAAAGAAAAGCTACAATCTTTTCCTGGGTAAAACAGCAACCAGTCCAAATCAATTCAGATGAAAAGAGATAGACAGATATCTAATGGTACAAAAATTTTAAGAGCCATTGGAAATCCGTGTGAAAACTTACGTGTGATGGAAGCGAAACCAAATAAGGTAAGAATACCCTGGCAAGCAGCGTGACTGAATAAAGTGCGACGAATGGAATTACTGTGAATTAGAAGAGAGCCAGACGAGATATTAAAACTCGAGTTCAAGTCATAATTATGTGTTTAATGCCCAGAAAGCCTAAGTCAGTAACAAGCCATTTTGAAACGCTAATGGATGGACATAATCATGACACGAAGGAACTCAGTTCATTGCAATTATACCATTAACAATAAGCAGCAATGTTTGTAAAATTCCTAACGTCCTTTTAGCTGTTTGACAAGCAGAATAGAACAGCAGACAGACAAAATCATGAAAAACCAGAGACAGGTTAATGTTCCTGGTTGTCTAATTTCGTTTTAATGTTACTCATCCAAGAGACGCACAAACCAAGCATATCAGAGGCAAACTCATTCAAGAGCTTGAATGAGAAAACGCCAACACTCTGTGTCCGACATTTTGTCAAGTACCAGACGGGATCCCCCCCTTCCCAACAACATAGAACAAGGACAGAAAAACCAAGAACACCTACGAAACAGATCAAAGAAAAACAATCACCATTGCGACATTTTCACCCTCAAACCCCAGAGACAACATCCAATAACATCGAAATTGAGCCGAAAGCTCTCAACTTGAGCCCACATTCACACACCCAACAGATCAAGAAACGGAAGAAGACAGCAAGGGTGCCCACAATGCGAATCAAAATCAAGACTTGCGGTGCCAACCTGATCCGGCGGAGAAGAAGGGATTGAAGGGCAGCCCTCTCAGCTTCAGGGCTATCGCAAATGAAGATTAAGGGAGGAGGAATAATGGCTTGCACAGTCTCTCTCAGGGGGTTTGGGTGGTGTGAGAGAGGGAGCTTTCTCTCTTCAGGGGTGTCCCAGTTAGTGCTATGTTTGTGTCTGTTTGTTTATTTTTATAATTTTTGAACAGTGCCAGCAGCCAGTTGGCATTAACGGCACCCTCTTAACGGCGTAAACGCGATGGACCGGGGGCAAATTTGCCTACGTACCCTTCTAGTTTAGTCATTCAAATTTTTTTTTTTTTTTTTTGTTTTAGAGTTAAGTAGAGTTGAAATTTGATTTTAATTGGATTGTTAAATTATGAGAAAAAATGTGAAAAAGTAATGAATAGTTGAAAGAATTTAATATTAAAAATTGAATTGAATATAATGGAGTTGTATGTGAATTCATTTATGAGGCTCATCTTTTTGACTTTGAAGAGTTGATTTTTATTGTATAGTGAGTAGAGTTAAAACTATAGTTAAAATCTTAAAATTCGATTATGAAACTAAACAATGCATTAGTCATTCAAAATTTCGCCTCTTGTTGTATTGATAATAGAATAATTAATCACTTTTGTCAATCTACGATCACTGCCCTTAGGGATGAGGGAATGAGGGTGCCATGACATTATACCATAGGGTTTGAATATTAATTTGAACTCGATATGCTTTTAATTGAAAGGAGAACTGATAGGGTTGAGCCGGTCTCCGAGCATGAGGACAAGTTGCATATTTCTACCGGACCGATAACCAGAGCACGTGCCAAGAAATTGGAGCACGCTTTGCAGAACTTATGGACGAATATTCTGGAAGAGGCATGCAGTTCGAGAGACGAGCGAGTCGACTCGGGGCTGATTTTGGTCATCAAGAGTGCTGAACCTCATCAGTACACATCGGGACATTAAATGATGACCACAACCACCTCAAATCGGGTTGAATATGCATCCTAGAAGATGGCCACCAATTCTGGTTTGACTATTAGGTTGGAATATGCCTTCTAGAAGATGGTCACCAAATCTGGTTGGAATATTAGGTTGGAATATCTGGTTGGACTATTAGGTTGGAATATGCCATCTAGAATATGCTTGTTTTCCTTAGTTGTCTTCAATTGCAAGAGCATTATATAAGCTCCTCCCTAGGTTAGTTTTAGACACAACTCTTCTACCATTTTTCCTATCTTGTGAGAGATATTCTCCAAATTGCAACTTGGACCACAAGTAATGCTGGATGACGATCGTCCCCCCTTCTTGAGTTGCCTCTCAACCTTCATAGCCATGTGCACCAATTCTTCAAGCTCCACATAATGGTGCAGCTCCACAATATTGGCAATCTCCCGATTTAACCAGCACCTACTACTGATCCATTTGATGGCCACGAGGAGAGATCCTATGATGATGAGGATGATGTATCTTCCATTGCCGCAATGAGACGAGCTCGAGGAGCAAGGGCTGAGACGCCATGGCGCGGACGTGGAAGGCGCCAAGAAAGAGACACCGTTGATCGTAATATGGGGTCCATCAAGCTGACCATTCCTCCATTCCAAGGCAAGAGCGATCCTCTTCAAATCAATCTTAGAAAATATAGTGGAACCATGCAATTCATCAAGCATATCATCTAATCGAGGGATAGGATAGCGATACTTTACTGTTATCTTATTCACAGCTCGACAATCCACACACATTCTCCATGTGCCATCTTTCTTGGGAACAAGCAACACGGGCACAGAGCATGGACTCATGCTCTCTCGGACATAGCCCTTGGTCAGCAACTCATCAACTTGCTTTTGGAGTTCTTTTGCTTCTTCGGGATTACACCGATATGCTGGCCGGTTTGGAATGGGCGCTCCTGGAATGAAATCAATTTGATGTTCGATCCCACGGATTGGTGGCAATCTCGGTGGCGTCCCCTCAAGAAACACATCATCAAACTCCTGCAAAAGAGAAACCACAACACTAGGCAAATATAGGTTAAAAGTATTAGATAAGTAGGCCTCTTTGTACAAGAACAATATGACACCGTTGATCGTAATATGGGGTCCATCAAGCTGACCATTCCTCCATTCCAAGGCAAGAGCGATCCCGATATTTACATCGAATGGGAAAGAAGGGTTGAACTGGTTTTTGATTGTCACAACTACTCCGAGGAGAAGAAGGTGAAGCTTGCAGCTGTGGCATTCACCGACTATGCCATAGTTTGGTGGGATCAATTGACGGTGAGTAGACGCCGAAATGGAGAGCGACCTATTGACAATTGGGAGGGCACATCTCCTTGTGGTACTCCTCCACGGTCTTAGACCCTTGCTTAAGATTCTGCAGCTTCAAGTATAAATCCCGGTAGTAATGGGATGGGACAAACCTCCTCCGCATGACAGCTTTCATGCCCTCCCTTGTGAGAGATATTCTCCAAATTGTTCTTGTTGAACTTATGCTTCAAGGGTTGCAAGTCGATTACTTGTAGTTCTTAAGCTTCTTATAATATCGGTTTCTAGCTCTATATAGCTACGGGGTCGATATTCCACCTTTCGAAATCTCTATCTTGGATGATCCGGGATTTGATTCCATATCATTGTTGCTGGGTTCCGCGACGGATTCGACGGGGTTCACATCAAGAACCATCAAGTATGGTTATGAAGATTCCAACTAAGGAGTGAGGTTGATTAGGAGCACCGACTAATGAGATCAACTAAGCTAGTGGAGGACTCTTTTCCAAACACTAGAAAGATCCATTGAAGATATATTATCTGTTTTGGGCATGGCCATCACAGTTTTGCTCATAACTTGAGGGTCATACCCAACTAGACTGTATCAAAACCAATTGATCATCTATGAATTAGTAAAAATGTATCATCAAGTGTCTTAGAAGGCATTACTTTTTCTTTTATGGACATCACTGAAACTCATTCATTCAAAGGAAATGTTATAGAAAATGATGGCTATTTAATGATTCCCGCACCAAATTGAAGCGGGAGCACTATAACTATGAGAATTTGAAGTCGAAAGGGTTCGATTTTAAATATCAACAATTGATAAAAATTACGAGGTTTTATCTAAATGTTATTGGTGCTTTCTAATAAAAACAAATATATAGTTGTTTGTACTTCAGTAATATAGCTCAAATAACCACATGCACACACATATATGTAGATTAATAATCACTATTTTCAAATTTTAGTCTGATTTGAGTTTCGTTGGAGCATACGAATAGAGAGCGAAAGCTCTTTCCACCAATCAATTTAGGAATCCAAACCTTCCCATCGAACGAAACTATCTTAGAACATCTAGCGTTTGATTTCAGAATATAATTCTACTTCACTCCACTTCACTCAAGTATTTTATTAAATCAACAATATAATTATTATCATTTTATCATTTTCTCCAATTTAATAATAATTCTTACATCTACTTTTTCCTAACAATAATTTCAATTAATTTTTAATAATATATTCTTCGTCTACTTTTACATACATACATGCATGCATTTCTATTTTTCTCTCATTTAATAATAAATTCTCACGTTTAATTTTTCATAACTATTATTACAACCGAGTTTCTAATAATAAATTGTTACATCTACTATTACCCATTTAATCTCTAGCGGCTGGAGTGAAGTGGGATTGGATTCCAACTCTAAAACCGAAAGAACCATGATATAACCAATAACCACGCAGTTTCTCCATCTTTGATGGGGACGCCAATTGGAAATTGGAACCATTTGAGGGGTAATTTTGTAAACTTTGATAATTGGGGGCTCTTCGATATAAATGGAAATTGAAAGATACGTTCCCAAATAAATTTAAGTACAGGTGCATATGTACAATTCGGTGAATTTGAAGAATCTTTGCTTCAAAAGATATTTTTGTTCCCCACTATTTTGTTTCATTTCTCAAAAAATAATTCCTAGAAATTGTTACAAGACGAGGCTTTTTGTTCCTTTTTCTTTCCTTTTCTTTTTTTTTTATTTATTTTTTTGGCAAAAATTCTTTTCCTTTTATTTTGAAAGAATGAGAAACGAGCGTTTGGATTCAGTGATTTCCACTTCAACTCCAGAATTTTGAGGTTTTAAAATTTGTATCCTCCCGAATCTATAAATTCGTGAACTTCATGCCCTTCGGATTTCATAAACCCTCCGTGTGTCGTTCTATTTTATTCCTATTAGACCAATCGAAACTCTCTTGTATGGGAAAAGGATTTAGATTTATCTCTTGACGTTTTGCCTTCTAAGTATGTACCACTAATAGTGAGACAACCCCAATAACATTAATCGTACTTGTTAAAATGACCAATATATCATCTTAAACTTACGATTCTAGAAGTCACTTTCTATAATTGAGCCTTTTCGATCCAAACTCCAAACACTTTACACTTTCGGTGAGAGTGAATACGGGCTATTCCGATGTTCTACTTGTAATATAGCAAGTGAATAGACCAACTCGGTCACTTTGGCCCATGTTTAAGTAAGAAGTCATGTCCCCCTCAGTCCACATTAGGATGTAATTACTTATCTTGCAAACCCTAATTTGAGGTGTTCATCCTTTGTGGATAGTGCAATTAATCCACAATGCCTTAGCTAAAAAGGCATGAAAGAGATGAGAGGTTCCATCGAAATAATAAGGGTCATTATCAATTTCATAGGGGCCCAACTTTGATTATTCTTGCTAACCCTTTTGATAAAGCCATAGCACCATCTTATTGGTTTATTAATTAAATTAACCGTTTCTTTTAAACAGAACCAAATCATCAATTGCTTTTCGGTTCCTTATTTCAGTTTTTGTCGGTCATCCTAATTAAATTAATTAAGGTCAAGTTAGGTGGCTTTTATGGCTCTCCATAGTTCCAAATTTTTATCAGCAAAAATGACGGAAGAAGATGACATGCATAGATATCCTACCACCTAATGTACTTATTGTTGATCACATCGAAAAATAGCCAACGATTAAATAATTAGAGAACCAGGCGTGCCATGGCGTAGTCCTAAGAAAATAGAAACCGACGCGACACCAATCGGCCCCATCGATACAAAGCGCCGTACCACGGCCTCGAGAATTCACGGAACATAGCGGCGGCTGCGTTTCGGAAAGATGAAGTAGATGGTTGAATGCGCTTCAAATGATCTCACTACTCGGAGATTTAGCCACTATGAATTCTCCACTATTTTTTCATGCTTCCTCAATGAAGAGTAACAAGACACGGCTAATAAGACCATGTTGACAGTGGGTCTCAGCTATTTGGTAAGCTGAGAAATGTGTCAGAGCCCCTGACTCGACGAAATAAACAGCCCAAAATTAGGTCCTAAGAATAATGCAACCACGAACCCCAAAAAATTCGTCGAGCATGGATCTCGATCTCGTAAAGCTGAGAGGAACTGCACATAAGTTCAAAAACCTAAGCTTGGCCGGAAACTCATGCCATGCCCGTAAGCTCGAAAAGGGGTAGAAGAATAGGTGCCAAATGATAAGCGGTTGCGAGGAATTAAAGCTGCATGGTATTGAAAGTCCTAGAAAACTAGATATTGAAGGTGCGATAATGTAAGTGCAATGAAAGTAAAGTGTTAGAAAGAAAAAAAATAGAAAAGTGTAGGGCGACATGAAATTCTAGAAAATCTCACTAAATGGATATGTCTATAATTATGAGATATCGAGATATTATTCAAATAGAAAATTGCCTTCCTAGCCTATCCAGAAATAAAATAACAAAACATATCGGAGAGATATCCGACTTATTCATCATCTAAGCTCGAAAATTCCGAAAATATCACATGTTTGCTCACTAAGAATAATAGCCTACCAAGGAAAATAAATCTCCACCGGCTATGTTGAAAATTTGCACATCCTTGCATATACATATATCCATGCATATATTTTTCATCATGGCTCACCTTGCTAGGCTTCTTTCAATTGGGTCTGTCCTTCTAACTAGGTTGAACATGTGAAGTCTAGGACCTCTTTCCTCGCTAAGGCCTTCAATTAATCCAGTCTAGCCCACCATAATTGCGGTATTCTTCTTCAAATCCAACCTGATATTTCTCTAAAACCCGGAAAAATCATCAAGATATCACGCACACATCACGACTCGGCTATTTTCACATATTACGGAAAATGAGTAATGAGTGTAAACAATTATAATCGTAGTATTGATCGGGATCCACGGCGCTTAGGATCTTGACGGTTCATTGTTCAGTTCATATGTTTCTCTGAATTGCCATTCAAAATAAGTAATTATTTTTATATATCATTTTTCTCCTTAAAAACTAAGCCGTGGAATCTGCCCTGTCAATTTGATTTGTCAATAGTGTCTTATGCGGATTGCTTTATAATAATTTGATTTTTGCTTTCACATAATTTGGAAAAGGCAAATGACCTAGTTGGTGTAGTTGTTTTATTTTATAATTTGTGAATAATAAAAAGAACGCGTTTGGTTGTTGAGGGAATGATGAACTTCAGCTATAATTAATTAATTTTTTGAGATCGATAATTGCAAATTAATAATTCGCCCACAAGAGAAAAAAGGTCAACATCTTCCGAAGCAACGAGGAAAATTGGTCAACTAATGCATTATATGGCTTTCTAATTCACGGAGATCAAGCCCCGTTTGGATTTAAAGATAATTGATTTTAACTTTAACTTTAACTTTAACTTTAACTCAATACACTACACAACAAAAATAAATATTTTCCAATTCAAAAATTTTAACTTTAACTTTAACTCAACACACTACATAACAAAAACACATGTTTCCCAAGTCAAATTTATAATAACATCTCATCTGTCCTTTTCCACAATCAAAATCAAAATTAAAATCAAAGTAAGTTTAACTCTGAATCCAAACGGCCCCAAATTTATTTTTGGTGCAACCGAAGAGGAGTATTGATATGACATATGTATATATGTATGTATATATTATAGATATCATATTATAGTGCACGTGTGCGTAGCTAGCAAGAACTAATTAAATACATTTGCAAACCTTAATTTACAAAATTAACAGTACATCCATGAGGATTAGGCTAACTATCTCCACGCATGAAATTGAAGAGAAACATCTATTTTAAAAAATACCTAAATTCGTTAAAGCTTGAATAATTTGGGAGTAGATAAAGCTTGATTAATATGCTTTAGATCAACTAAAGCATATGGTCCTTGAGTTTCTACCTCTTTCTCTTGTTTATAATATTTTTGTTTTTGTCCACGTTCTTATTTAACTTTCCAATAGATTATCTGTACATGCATTTCATCGCATATATCCTTCTATGAAAAGAAAACCACAGTTTATGGTCTCGAACGTGAAATCTCTCCGTTGATGGATGCGCTCGAGGGTACTCAGTTAAGGAACACATATGGTTACAGACAACAATCCCAGGAATTATCCCGAGCAAGGATTCTCTACATTGAGTTTATACACCTAATGATCCTGATGATGACAGGTTCCTTGCTATATATAATCGAGATTCCTCAGGCTCAGCTTCAATTTAGGATCATTCGTGAACACGAAGATCGCATTATTGATATGGCTGATTGCTCAATCAATCAATACACGTAGGCGACTGTCGGAATTTTGACGACCTATGGGATGAAAGTAGCTAGATTTGTCTATCAATATATAAAGTTAAAAATGGATAGCTTTAAATAAAGTTGAGTTAGATGGATGAGAACTGGGAAAAAGAGAACCCAAAAGTTAATGGGTAACCATATTAATTTTATAGTACCAGAATTTATAGTTATTAATTGTTCATCAACTTATAATTATTATGGTGGCAAATGGGAAAAAAATAATGATATTATGAGTTCAGTCACTTTCTAATGGTCTGCTAAGCATGTCTTCATTTGACCTTAAAATTAAACACTTAAAATTAAATACTGAAAATTTAATCACTTAATAAAATAAGTGCTTAATTGATTAATTTATAATTGTTTGTTAAGTTAATCGTTGAAAATTTATGGTTTTCTAGTTATATTTATATTCTAGGCCAATATTTACCTTCGACCTCATATTATTTTATTCAATTACTATTAAAAGTTTTAAAAAATAGAATAGTGAAATCGGACAGGGAGGGAGCGATGGTGGCTCCGATCCCAGCCACCACCGCACATACGAGGTCGCCACCACCATTCGAAATTCGGGATCAAACCCCCTCTCTTTCTCCGAATTTAAGAGAGAGAGAGAAAGAAGGACGATTGGACATGTTAGTGGCCTCGATTCTTGATACCACTATCCAGGTGAGGTCGTCAGCAACCTCATATGTTGCCGGCGACATCACCTCGGTCGGTGGTGGTCGGAATAGGGGCACTACAACCCCACCCGTTCAGCCGCTTTGCTATCTCTCCCTCTCCCTCTCTCTTTCTCTAATCTTCTGAGTGAAAAACGAAAATGGGACCAAATTGCAATTACGAAAAACTTGAAGGGCACTGCCACGGATATAAGAAAATGTTGGGGGTAGCTAAGGGACTTAAATAAATGCCATTAAACGATTAAGTAAGTCCCCAACTTAGGCTTGGTTTGTGAGTTTTTTTTTTTTGATGAATTGGTTTGTGAGTATTGTTATTGATACAAAAGTGCTAAAATATAATAGTTAAAATATAAGTATTAATTTCATGACAAGCAAAAATGTTTGGGAGGTCACACAATATGAAATTGCTAAGATTAAATTAATACTTAAAATAAAAAGTAAGGAGAAGTAGTTTTTAAAAGTACATACTAACTTGCTAAAGAAAATTTTAATTTTAATTTCTAAAACCAACTAAATCATGATTTTGAAATAGTTCATAAAACTCCGTTTTTGCTTAAAAATTATTAAAAAAACACTTATACAATCACCACCACATTCCGTTTTCAAGTTTTTTTTTTGTTAAACCCTTTTTTCTTTTTCTTTTTTTTAAAAACATTTTATCTAACAAGCTGAATGAAATTAAGTACTAAAATTAATTTCACCATTTAATTTGTGTTTTCAAACGCACACTAAGTTCCTTGAGGTAAGGCTCGGTTCGGGAGTGCTGCTACTAATGAAAAGGTACTGAGATTTTTTTATAGATTGATAAACTTGCTAAAATTGTTGAAAACGAATATGGATGATTAATCAACATTAACCCAAGCAGGATGGATCGTCAACTATACATCAACCCATTAAAAAGCCACATTCACAATCGCCAAAATAAATTAAAAATTAAATTGTGGTCCTAAATTCATTTGCCAGACATAAATTCTACTAAGAAAAGAGTAACTGAAAAACTATCAGGAACCACCTAACCTAAACGAAGATCACGCCCGTCCCCCGAAATCTCCAACGTCCGACCTGAAGTGAGCTGTGATATGATTATCTGAGATTGTTCATGCCAACGATCATGATGTGCTCACAACATCTTCCATGACGTTGAATACTCTCTCGTTTCTCCATTCCAACCTCATGTGTATGTGTGTGTGTGTATATATATATATATATATAATACACAATCACCAGTTTACTGGGGGATTTCATTTCACCTTATTCGATATTTTCTTCCCTCTTTACGTTCACAAGGTGCGTAATAACAAATTATCCAATTAATATAATTCTCTAATCGTTAATTTGAGGCGAATGTTAAACCGATCGAAGCTCAATGTTTCTACCTATCAAAAAGCAATGTTTCTAGCCAGCTAGTTTCACTTTTTCGTGGGGCATCTGTGTGGAAAAATTAGTAGTGGCCCACAAAGAACCCTATGTTAATTATTAACCAACTTATATGGCACGAAACTATAAAAGCTTTTTATCTAGCTCTTCTAACCATAAGTGGAAAATAACTTTCAAAATTCAAAAAAAAAAAAAGTCAGTTGGCTTTAATTTCCGCGGGGCCGGCTTGGTTTGATTCCCGAAAGAATCATCATATATGGTGATTCAAATTGCCATATAAAGAATAATTATCTGAGTACCATACTCATGTCGAGAGCCTTAATTCGGCATATATATAGACCTGCAGCTGAACAATGTTTTACGTTATCCTTACATACTATTAGAAATTATCAGCATTAGCCAAAATGGTTAGTCACGAAAAACTGAAAAACTGACCTGGGTACGATTATATATGGCCAAAGTATGAGGTTTTGGTGATCCAAATTGCCATAAAAAGAACAATTAACCCAGAGCCATACTCATGTGAGGAGCCTTAATTCGGCATATAGACCTACAGCGGAACAATAATTTACATTATCGACACATTCTATAGAAATGACCAGCATACCCAAGGTGCTTAGTCGAGATTGTCTGAAGCACTGTCCCGAGACGATTATGGTTCATCATGATAAGTTTTTCGTCCGACTTGTACAGTTGATCTCCTTAAATCAAATTCTCTCGAAAACAAAAGTCAACTGTTCTATGAACATACAAGAGCAGCCAAATGCAAGTATGTAATTTTTTTTTCTTTCCCTTTTTAGATGAATCAGCTTGTGCTCTTCTTCATTGATAACAATCAACAAAGTATACAAATGCAAGTATTTACACAAAATATAGATATATATATATATATATATATATTCCTTAAAGCTTAAGATTCTATCAACTAACCCTCGCTACCCATAGTTCAACGTCATTGCCAACGTATCTACATGTTTAGAATTTTAGAAAGAGCACTAGTTATCAACTGATATGAAAAGAGCGCTTAATTAACCATATTAAATATGAGGAGCATGATATATTATTCATTTACTCCTTGCAAATATGCACATTATGTATCGTTACACTATATTGTGGGGAAAACTTTTGTTAAATCATTCTCTTTGCAGGAGCCTGAATTAATAATATATATATATATATATAATAACTTATTTTTTTAATAACTTACTTATTTAGCAATAATAATTTGTCGTTTTCTTTTACGAATTGTTAGAAACAAATTTTCCTATAATAATGTTTTAACCAACTTTTAAGAGGAAATTCATCAGATTAGATGGTTAGTGGGTGCTGCTTGAGGAAACCACCCTATCTTGCATTTAGAGTTAAATGCACCTTGCCCTCCAACCTATGAGTTGAGTTTGGATTTGCCCCTTGACCTTTAAATTTTTGCAATGTACCCCCGACCTAATCAAAAAATAAGCAAAGGTGCCCCATCAACCAAATTCTGACCAAAATTCCGGCCAAAAGAGAGCACATGCCACTCACATGTCGTATACAAAAGAGCAAAAGTGTCACTTCATTAATTAATTACTTGCAAAACCAAAACAAGAGTCATTCAATTTGCGAATTAGGGTAACAATCCACCAACTGCCTTTTTGCCTCGACCGAAGTCCAGAGAAGCCACCGCAGCCACCACCCCACCAGTTGACCCCATCTATATATATATATGAATTGGGGCTTGCAGCAGTAAGTGTCTAGTTCAATGATCTTTCAGGCTCTCTCTTGGTCATCTAACATATTAGAGAGAAAGTATCTAACATCTGTAATCTTCGAAAGAATGATCTGACTATATTTCATAGATCGATAGCTTGGTCATGCTTCAAGACCGTGAACGAGCTTGTGAATACATTAAATAGAAGTGGGAGACTAGATACTGCATAGACATACAAGTGAGGTTCACCATTCTCAAAAACTTTCATCCTTGTTTGCTCAATTCTTTCAAGAATTGAAAGTCGGGCTATGATAAAAATCTCTGAGACAGCCCATTCGAACCTTTGGTCGGGGCTTGTTCAATATCAATGGAAGGATAAGTAGAACATGGGGCGCTAATAGAAAAAAAAAATATTGACACATGATACCAAGCACCTACTGAAAAATAAATTTCATATGTGTTAAAGGGATATGTCGGTATTCTAGGTGAATATCAATCAGACAGTTTAGGATAACAAAACACTCAATCAGTAACAAGACATTTGCAGAAGTGAAAAAACTGATATCCATACTATAGGGATCTTTTTGTGACGAGAAATTTTGGGTTGAATCACTCAAAAATAGAAATCCAAGACACAAACTTATCAGCACGTGCTGGAAAAGAATCACACTAAGAACGTGAATCCTATGATCTTTGTCGAGATGGTGCTTGTGGCAGCTCCTCTAGATTTGGTCGGAGCAAGAAGGCAGTGGGTGGATCAGTGATTAATGGGGTGACACTTTTACTCTTTTCTATATGACATGTGGGTGACTTATGCCCACTTTTGGCCAAAATTTTGGTTAGAAATTGATTGAGGGGTTACCTTACTTATTTTCCGGTAAAGTAAGGTGGTACTTCGCAAAAATTTAAAGGTTATGAGGCAAACCAAACTCCCTTCATAGGTCGAGGGGCAAAATACATTTTACTCTTGCATTTAATTAGAATAATAATTCCAACATTTGACTAAATTCATTGGACGGGGTTTGGAAAATCTAGCAGAATCCTGTCTATATATTGTCAATAGATAGATAAGTCAAATATAACACTTTTTTTTTTGCCACCAAATATATCACATTGGCATTAATTATTTCTCAATCTCAGGTGTCAATACGCAAAAATCAGTAGTTATCTTCAAAATATCTAATTAAATTACTACTGATCTCTTTCTGGTAGTAAGTGTGGCACATCTGATCACCCAAAAAAAACAAAAGAAAAAGTGGCACATTTGTCAATACTCATAAATGGCGTGTTTCGTACATAATATCAATATAAAATCTTTTTTTCAATGAAATGACAAGGAAATGTGCATTCCACATTTTATACGAGATTTCCTTCTCTCTGCTCCTATAGGCTATATGTACTTGGACAAGTAATTTATTATTAAGACAACAGAAGTCATATTGTAATTAATGCATGCAATTTATTCGAATATATCCTTTAACATAATCCAGAAAATGTAAATTTATTAAATGACAAGAAATATAATAGTCTTTAGGGAATTCAGCTAATAGTAGCAAATTGAGCCACTTTGATCTTCCTCGCTGATTAGGAGAAAGCATTTTATACGTCCACTGCATATTATATGGCACAGTTGATAAATAGAGTAATTGCTAATACTCCACAACTACAATAACTGCATGCACGATTAATTACCGGTCGATTAGGTTTTTCACCGTTATCATCAGTCAGTTAGATTACCGCACTTCACTCTCTTTTTTTTTTATAAGTAATTGATAAGAAAAAATGATAATTATATTGAGTTTTCCGGTGCAGAGCTTGAGAGTTCAGTTGATGGAAACAATAATATAGTATGCAAAGCGTATGTTCTTTTCTAATATGACATGCCTAAGCACCAACCAAATATACGATGCCATAACAGCTAAGAATCATAATTACGTTGAGCATAGAAGAATATATGATTAACTAATGACAGAATATCCTAAAAGGAGCAACTTAAGAATAGGGAAGAGAAAGAACAGACTTGTCTTCCAATTTTGTGGCTCAGCAATTGAAGAACAGCTCACTCAACTTTCTTTATGTAGGGAACTTCATATTTCCAAGATCCCAGACAATACCCGAGAATTCTATTCTAGACGTTGAGTCGGCTATAATGTGGTGACGTGCGCTTCCTCGATGAACTATCTCCTCAATTCTTTTCTCCCTCTAAGGATTCGTCCTGCGAGGGGATTCATCTCTAAGTTAGTGATCTCGAGGTCTGTGGCTCTAGGGGTTTTGGACTAAAACAAGTGGGGCCAATAGAGGTCGGGCTGAGATCACATAAAATTGGGGCCCGACAAAAAGATCTACCAAGCTTGGGTAAGGCCTAAGCCTGATTCAACTAATAGAATTTCTATTCATCAAAAGAAAAGAAAAAATTTTCGAGAAAAGAACTAATAGAATTTCATAGGCCAAATGATAGCGGAAATCCTAAAACAATGCAAAAAAATTAAACTTAAAGTCTTAAATGTATCAGTTTGGCTCAAATAATCATGAATGCTAATCCACTAGACATTTTGTACTTGAAGTCGTAAATGAAAATTAACGACGTTAAATCGATTCACGTAACATTTCCTGATTGGTCGAATAATATTTTTAAAACTTTTAGAAAATTTGTCAAAAAAAGAAGAAAAATTGTAAAAACCAAAAATGGGGAGCCTCCTAAAGCCCTAAAACCCTAAAAATTCTGAAAGCCCTAAAACCCCCTAAACAAAAAACAACAACCCCCAACCCAAAGTGAGGTTGTTGGAGGGCACTAATGCCACCGGCGACCTCGTTGGGGGGAGGTGGCTGGTGGGGGAGCCCCCACCGATGAGACATCCATGCACATGTGAACACGATACGTGGACAAAATAACAATAACATATAAAATATAAGAGTAAAAAAAAGGGAAGAGACATGGGGCAGATCGGGGGAGGAGGCTCCCCTTAGGCGAGATTGTCGGAGGCCTGATAAGTCTCGGGTGACCTCCCCTTAAGGGAGTAGTCGGTGGAGGGGAGTCCCCTCCCCGAATCTACCCCTCTCTATTACTTTCGACAAGCTCGCTTTTTTTTTTTTTTGGGGGGGAGGAGGGGTGCGGAGGCACGAAAGCTCTCATCTCCTTCATCCGTTCCTCCGCTCTCCCCTAGCAACTGCATTTTTTAATATATTTTTCGTAATTTTTTAACATTTATTTTGTTCACGTGTGCAGAGTTGGGGCTCACTGTGAAGACTAACTCAATTTTTCATCAATTTTTCTACCCTCATTAAACAACATGCTAGATTTGATAGCGAAATCATGATTTGTGCTATGTCATGGCAAGTTTTAAAAACGTGCTAGGCTTTGAAAATATGATCAAATTCGTGCTACGTGGTGCTATTTTTTATTTTTAATATGATACGCTAATTCACAAGGAATATTGTAATGGAGTGTCAAAATTCTTTTCTGACAAACTTGCTCTCTCTGAGTTATTTCGAAGTTTTTGTAATTTATAGTAGAAACATGTGTAATTTATTTCATTTGTTAATTATTGGAATTATAAATAATTATTATATAATGAAGAAGTGCACTTTAATAGTTAGGATTTTTATATCGTACACCACATGTAGAAATCAATTTTTCATAAGTAGCTTTTATAATCATGACAATAAGTGTCATATCTAACTTTAAATTCTAATACCGTTAAGTTTTTTATTTCAAATTATAGCTTTACAATTAAAATTTTAAAAATTGTCTTAGATATAATATTGATTTCTTTAAACATTACTATTTGTTGGGAAATAAATATAAGTAATCACAATATGTGCATATACCAGACAATCTACTCAGATACATGTTTTCTCTTACATTACACGTTCTTCTGGTTTTTTTTTTTTCCTCACCAGTTTGTGTTCTGTAGGAAAAGGAAGATGCCTAAAAACAAGATATGAATATAAGGCAACTTTTAAAATCGATGTTATAATATTATTTCCTGATAAGTAATAATTGTTTCATGAAATCGATGTTATATATAAGGCAACTTTTAAAATTTTAATTATAAAGCTGAATTTCCAAATAAAAACTTAACTGTGTCTGCATCTAACTAATAGGACGCTTGTCACGATAATAAAAGCTGCCCGTGGAAAATTGATTTCCAAAGGGGGTGTATTGTATACGGTATAAAACTTCATAAAAATTTAATGGCGTTAGAATTTAAATTTAAATAGGACATTTGTCAGGATTATAGAAGTCGTCTGTGAAAAACTGACTTCCACATATGATACAATATAAAAATTATTATTATTATATGATGATGTTGCAATCATTTAAAAGTGATGTCACCATAAATCTTATCGATGTGGAGTAATGTTTATATATCTTAGATATCATCGAACTATGGATTCATTACCGGATTCATCGTCAAAATCGTTGGAGTCAACGAGGTCATTGCTATCATATAGTGTGTAAAATGAATTGAGAATAGATTATCAAATTGATACTCGAAAGGTCTTTTAGCCACCAAAATGGTATCTGAATGATTTTAGCCATTAATTTGGTCCGAAAAGATGCATTACGTCTATCGTTTTGCTCCACCCGTCAATCAGCTGTCAACATAGTAATCATGCATGTTTAATACCATTACTGTTCCGTCGAGGTTCCAGCCTTTTAAGTACGATACTTGGTGAGACTAATCGTGTCTCTTTATTAACTATTAGGATTTCTATTTCATTATATTAGTTCCATAGACCTCTCTTACAATCGGAAAAATACTCAGTATTGAAACTATCCCATTTCAGGGACAACCCGTCTCAAAACGAATTCGTTTAGTACTAAAAAAAAAGGTGAAGAAGAAAATGAGCTAATCAATGAAGGATCAATCCGCTCGCCCACCATTTTAAGTGGATACTAACAAACCAATGCATGGCTTCTGTAATAATATTACTCGTCCCGCGCTACTAAAGGATCTTGACTTTACTTATGCGCTTCCATCTAAGAGTGCGAATTATATTACCCTAACAAGGGTTAATCACCCCTTATCAGAAAATCTCGAACGTCGTCGCTTGTCCCTGCATTGATTGAATGACCTGCTTTGTCATCTAGAATGGACTACATACTGCCCGTGCGCTTACTGATATCGTGATCTATATCGAATTAGTTACATAGATACATTTACATACTGATCAACCTGATCTTGAGCAATATCGTTTATTAAAGCTCTCGCGAGTCATCACAAACCCAAAGTGCTTATTGCTTACCCTCCAAACACATACACGAAGGTGTATTCATGCTTCGCACG
Source organism: Punica granatum (assembly GCF_007655135.1). Lineage (NCBI taxonomy): Eukaryota > Viridiplantae > Streptophyta > Magnoliopsida > Myrtales > Lythraceae > Punica > Punica granatum. The sequence continues at coordinate 37,728 of NW_022204488.1, read as the reverse complement.
GCATGCCAACTCGTACTGGCAAGTAATTCCAAGATAAAACACTACATCGATCCTAAATCATAGCTGCCAACTCCTACACAGGCAAGTGATTCCGAGAAAAAACCCTACGTCGATCCTAAATCATAGCTGCGCAATTTGATGCAATTAGTCCCTTGTAAGAGAGAAGCGACCATTTGCTACAAGTCCACCCTATTATCGAGTTCTTACAATCCCCATCTTTTTTTTTTCCCTCTTTTTTCTTTTGGTAGACATTCTCTACTTTTAAGGTAAGCTGCCATGTAATAATCATCTCTGTGATTGAAGCACGGTCCTGATAGCCGCGGAACATCTTTCACAATGCGTTGTCTCATCACCATTGAGTTTGAGATATGTGCCATGCAAAGGAACCAAGGTTTTCAGAATCGCGATTCTAGCTAGAATCGGTCGAGGGTCGTAGAATCATAAATCGCGATTCGAACCGTGAATTGTAAGATTCTACCTATAATTAAAAAAAATAAAAAAATAGCATATATATATATATATATATGTAGCATACTTTCTTGAGAAAAAAAAATCAATCCTTGTTCATTCAAATAAAAATCACAAACCAACAAATCAACAATAAGTCATAAAATGATAAAAACACAAAATATCCTCACAAATTACCGAAATTCAATATTCAAAATTCCAAATCAAACTCCCGAGATAAAAAGTTAACAACATAAGTCATAACTGATAACATAAAATGAACAAACAGATCAAATCTCATTCAAATATTCATCATCACCAACACCATCATCATACAGGCCTCAGGCGAAAGGATCACCCCCAAAAGTTTCAGCGGTAAATTCCTTTCACTGCATGTCGTGTTTTAGTAAGCTCTAACTTTCAATTAAATTAACACAATTTGCAATGTGTCTTGATCTTATTATAATATGCTCATATGTACATGTAATTATGTATATTATATGCATGTGTATGTATCCTGAGGTTGTTAGCACGTCCATTTTTATACGCTGTGAAATGAAAAAGGGCAGGTATGATGGACCTTATCGTAAGTCTCAACTTCCTTATCGAATGTGTTGAATCGAATTCATTATTTAAACTATCTTCCTGCCTCTCTATTCTTTTTAATTAGTATAATTGTGTATTTCATTTATATCTATATATATATTGCGTAAGTAAATTGTTTATTAGCAAGTCAACATCTTTCTTTCTCCCTTCTCAATTGATAGGAATTGTATGCCTATCAGGCCTCAGGCGATTGGCTTTCAATTTACAAAACCTTTTTTGACTTCCCTGATTTAATGAATTAGCTGAAATCAGAGCCTAAGGAGCATTATCACAGATTCACAGATTCACAAGTATTCTAATAATTCCATTGGGCAATTCCAATGCAATTATGCAACCAATTTCAATTCCAATTTCAGTAGCTACCTGGTCTGGAGTGGGCGGTTGAATGTTGGGCAGTAGGCAGTGGGCAGAGGCAGAACCGAGAGATCCTAGACGCTGGGCGATCGAAGCTCGAGCAGTGGGCAGAGTATGGACTATGGACCAAGCAACCGAACCGAGAGATCAGCTTGGACGGAAGTCAAGGTACAATCAACTTGGATAAGATCCTGGACGTTAGGAGGTCTGAGGTCGAGGCACAGTCAACTTGGACGAAAGTCGGTTGAAGCTCGGAACACCTTGGGTGGAAGTCGAAATTACGGACTCACGCACGTCGGAGACTTGGGCGGTTGAAGCTCGGGCCGAGTCAGCTTGGACTGGTCTAGTTGAAGCTCGGAAGTCGGAACAACTTGGACGGAGCGGAAGTCGAAACCACGGACTCATGGAGCTCGTCGGAGACTCAGAACAACCGAACAAGAAGAAATGGCTGAATCTTCACCTCAGACCGTCGAAGAGTAGGACGAATCGGAGACTAGGTAGTGGGTTAGGGCACATAATTGACGAGGACTCGGGGAGAAAGGGGAGTGCCGGAGAAGAAAGGGAAAAGGAGGGGGGGGGGGGGGGAATCAGTCAGGCTCAGGGCCAATGGGCTGGGTTTCGTCCCGTCTCTAGCTTGCCCTTCGCCCGAGGGCCGAAATGAGGCCCAGGCTTCGCCTGAGTCTAGGCTGAATCCGGAATCGCAAAATCGACCCGATTCCGCGATTCACAGCTCGATTCACTTCCGATTTTGGATTTTCCGAGTCACCCCCTGAATCGAAATCGTAGGATCCCCTTTGAATCGTACAATCATATGTTTCTACAATTCGAATCACGATTCTAAAAACCATAAAAGGAACCATTCATCATCATATGGAATGATACAGCTCATGGATCATTATAGCACACTATCCATCCAATAGCATAGCACTTTTGAGATTTTGCTCCAAGGATCGATTCACGGATGAGGACGAGAAACATATATTTAGTGCATAACAAAGTAGACATGAGCAAGTCACCACTCGAGCGAGTTTACTAGGTAAACAGAGAAGTATCTGAAGGTTCTAAGACTAAAGGGCACAAACATTAACGGGGCGTTTGGTTTCAGAGTTAAATTAACTTTGATTTTGATTTTGATTTTGATTGTGGAAAAGGACAAATGAGATTGTATTATAAATTTGACTTGGGAAACGTGTATTTTTGTTGTGTAGTGGGTAGAGTTAAAATCAAAATCATGATTCTAAAATCATTTCCACAAATCAAACAAGCCTTAATGATATTATCCACATAGTCCTAAGCCGACTGGGAATGTAGAGCCTGTGTTCTAGGCAAATAGGTCGAATCCAAAGTCTTCCTCATCCTCACTTTCTGCCTTCGGCTCCTCCTGTAGAGAACAAAACAACAGTATAAGCGGTGTCCTTCAAAATGTTATTTTCCATATTGGTGCATAAGATAGTTATCAACCATAGATGGACTTAATCAAGAATGATAAGAACATTTGCAAACAATTTTCAGGATCCGGAATCAATATGATGTGTAATGCAGCAACTCACAGAGAGACAGCAAATATAGAGGGTAGACAAGGAGAAGATGAAAAGCTTAGACTCTGTGGGAGCTAATGCTCAACCCGACACAAGTGCAAACATCTTCAACGAAATCACCAGGCTCATAACATATTGTATTTGTTCTGACAGGGAACGTGAGTTGATGATACAGTTTATTTCAAAATAATGGAAGAAGAAAGTTGTTGGGTATCCATCCAATTTGGAGGAAGTTGGGCTCAAATTGTATTGGGCTTTTATCGGGTTTTAATAGGCCCAAGAACCCAGTTTTTAGGGTTTATATTTCAGCATATATATATATATATATGGCAGCAGAGAACAGAAGAATAACAGAGCTGCAGATTTGAAGAGGCGGCAGAACAGCAGCAGCAAAGGCGGCAGCACAGCAGCAGCAAAGGGGCAGCGCGCAGCTGGAGATCAAACCTCGATCGGTATATCAAACGAACTCCGATTGGGACGAAATTTTGACAGCAGCTTCACAACACGTGGGGCTAACTTCTGAACGGTCAGAATTTCTATTCGAGCTCTGTAGGTGCTGTTTCAGCTGATTTTGTGAACCACCCGGTGTGGGTGACGAATTTAGTATTTGGGTGATCCAAGAGAGTGTTTCTCTTGAGTTTGGTGATCCAAGGGTTTACCCTTGATGAAAGACATTGTATAACCTTCATAGTGGATCGTTGATTCGGAGTTGGTCCCGTGGTTTTTCCCCACATTGGGGTTTTCCACGTAAAATTCTTGGTGTTGTTTTACTTTACTGCTTGTTGGTTGATTTGATTAGTTCCTATCTCGATTACACTAGAAGGGGAGGAAGATTAATCGTTGCGTTATTGTTTGGTTGAGTACATCCCTATCCCCAACAAGTGGTATCAGAGAGCTTCGGGTTAGAGAAGTTTTGAGTTTTTCGGTGTTTTCGAGATGGAGGAATCTACAGGATCTATGTTCAAGTTGAATGCAACCAACTACTCTATATGGAAGTCTCGGATGGAGGATCTTCTATTTTGCAGGGATTTGTACGATCCTATTGAAGGGGATTCCGCGAAACCCAAAGATAAGGATGACAAGGCTTGGGAACGCACAAATCGGAAGACTATTGGTTTGATTCGGCAGTGGATAGACAATAGTATTTATCATCATGTTGCTCAGGAGACAAATGCAAAAGCTTTGTGGGATAAATTGACAAATCTCTATGCGAGGAAGACACCGCAAAATAAAGCATTCCTCGTGAAGAAGCTGGTTCATCTTCGTTTTCAGGATGGAGGTGATATGGCTGCGCACATGAGTAATTTCCAGGATATTATTAACCAGTTGACGAACCTGGAGATAATATTACCCGATGAGTTGCAGGCTTGTCTACTTTTAGGGACTCTACCGGATAATTGGGACACACTTGTGGTTGCATTAAGCAATTCTGCGCCAAACGGGAAGCTATCGTTGGCTACGGTGACAGACAGTTTATTTAATGAGGAGACTAGAAGGAAAGGCACGGGAATTTCCATTCAGTCTGAAGCTTTGGTTACTGAACAACGGGGGAGAAGTCAAAGCAGAAATTTCTCTTCCAAGCATAGTAACTCACGTGGCAAATCGAGGGGCAGATCAAAGTCGAAGACGAGGAAAGTGGTCACTTGCTATCACTGTGGAAAGGAGGGACACTACAAAAGGGAGTGTAGAGCTCTGAAGAAAAATCAGAATGGCAACGGTGAGAACAAGAAAGAAGAAGGCACTACAGCAGTGGCATCTGATGGAGAGACCTACATCATTTGTGATGAAGCTTATGTGAATTTCACATGTCAGGACTCTACCTGGGTTGCAGATACAGGTGCCTCGTTTCATGTCACTCCTCATCGGGATTTCTTTTCATCTTACACTACCGGGGACTATGGTTATGTGAGAATGGGGAATGGACAATCATGCAAGATTGTCGGTATTGGTGATGTCTGTCTAGAGACCGAGCTTGGCTGCAAGTTGTTTTTGAAGAAGGTGAGGCATGTTCCAGAAATTCGCCTTAACCTAATCTCGACGGGTCAACTTGATGATGAAGGCTACAGTAATGAATTCAGCAATGGGAGATGGAAGCTCTCCAAGGGTTCGTTGATTGTGGCACGGGGTCAGAAGACCGACACTCTCTACAGGCTGCGTGCCAGACACAATTCCGGTCAAATTAATGTTGCTGAGGATTATCCTATCGAGCTATGGCATAGGAGACTTGGGCATATCAGCGAGAAAGGTATTCAAATTCTTGCTAGAAAGCAGTCTTTGCCCGTTAAAGGTATGCACTTGAGCACTTGTGATCACTGTTTAGCTGGTAAGCAGAGGAGAGTTTCTTTTGTTAGAAGTCGTCCCTCTAGATGCCATCATATACTTGATCTTGTGCATACAGATGTTTGTTTTATGTCGGATAGATCTCTTGGTGGTGCTCTCTATTTTGTGACATTTATAGATGATCACACCAGGAAAGTTTGGGCTTACCCTATGAGAACTAAAGATCAGGTGACTGAGATTTTCAAGAACTTCCATGTAGCAGTGGAAAGAGAAACAGGCATGAAGCTGAAATGTGTCAAAGCTGATAATGGTGGTGAGTATAGAGGTCCTTTCGAGAACTATTGCAGGACTCACGGTATCAAACTTGAGAAGACGGTACCGAAGACACCACAACAGAACGGACTTGCAGAGAGGATGAACCGCACAATTGTTGAGAGAGTTCGTTGTATGCTTTCTCAAGCGAAACTGTCTAAGCCTTTCTGGGGCGAGGCAATGAGGTCAGCGGTTGATCTTATTAATCTTACACCGTCAGTTGCACTTGATGGAGATGTACCCCAGCAGGTGTGGACCGGCAAGAAAGTATCATACAAGCATCTCAGAGTATTCGGGTGCAGGGCATCTGTTCACATTCCTCGAGATGAAAGATCAAAACTTGATGCCAAGGCAAAACAGTGCATCTTCTTGGGTTATGCACATGAAGAGTTCGGGTACAGGCTTTGGGACCCTGATAGCAAGAAGATCATCAGGAGCAGGGATGTTGTCTTCTTTGAGGACCAGACAATCGAGGATTTGCAAAAGTTAGAGAAGGCCAGTGTAGGCAATCCTCACGAGATCTCTATTCCTGTACCGGTTGATGTAGAGCATCCAATGGAAGAGGTACCTGGTGAGTATGAAGAAACCACGACTGGGGGTGAGATTCCTCAGGTAGATGATGATGTGACTACGGATGATACAGGCTCGCAGTTACAGTTAGAGCCTGCAGATCTACCTAGACAATCTGATAGAATAAGACGATCATCTACAAGATATCCGCCTCATGAATATGTGCTACTGACTGACGGGGGAGAACCTGAGTGCTATGATGAAGCTGTGGCACATGAGCACAAGGAGCACTGGTTGAAGGCGATGAATGAGGAGATGAACTCCTTGTCTGAAAATCACACGTATGACCTAGTGAAGCTACCGCAAGGTAAGAGAGCATTGAAGAACAAATGGGTCTACAGGTTGAAGACAGAGAACTCGCGACCTCGATACAAAGCTCGACTGGTAGTGAAAGGTTTCAACCAGAAGAAAGGAGTTGACTTCGAGGAGATCTTCTCGCCTGTTGTCAAGATGTCATCGATCCGAGTTGTTCTCGCACTGGCAGCTAGTCTAAATTTGGAGATCGAGCAGCTCGATGTAAAAACAGCTTTCCTACATGGTGACTTGGAGGAAGAAATATATATGGAGCAGCCTGAAGGATTCCGAGTTAAAGGTAAGGAGCATTTGGTGTGCAGGCTGAGGAAGAGCTTGTATGGGCTTAAGCAAGCACCTCGGCAGTGGTATAAAAAGTTTGACTCTTTCATGTTGAGCCATGGCTACACACGGACAACTTCAGATCATTGTGTGTTCGTGAAACAATTCTCGAATGGTGATTTTATCATTTTACTGTTATATGTGGATGATATGCTACTTGTTGGTCATGATATGAGCAAGATTATAGAGTTGAAGAAGGAGCTCAACAAGTCCTTTGCCATGAAGGATTTGGGACCGGCAAAGCAGATCCTTGGGATGCATATTTCTCGTGACAGATCAAGTGGAAAACTTTGGCTTTCTCAAGAGAAGTACATCGAGAAGATTTTGGATCGGTTCAACATGGGTAATGCTAAACCAGTTTCATCACCACTTGCTTCTCATTTCAAACTTAGCTCGAAGCAATGTCCTACAAGTGAGAAGGAGAAAGAAGAGATGAAGAAAGTTCCTTACTCATCAGCTGTAGGAAGTTTGATGTATGCCATGGTCTGTACAAGACCAGATATCGCTCATTCTGTTGGTGTGGTTAGTCGTTTTCTCTCCAATCCGGGGAAAGAGCATTGGAATGCAGTTAAGTGGATTCTGAGGTATCTCAGAGGAACATCCAAGGTGTGTTTACACTTTGGCACTGGTAAGCCTGAGTTAGTGGGCTATACGGATGCGGATATGGCAGGAGATATTGATTCCCGGAAATCCATTTCGGGATACTTGATGACTTTTGCAGGGGGAGCTATCTCATGGCAGTCAAGGCTTCAAAAGTGCATCGCTTTGTCTACAACGGAAGCCGAATACATTGCGGTGACCGAAGGTTGCAAGGAGATGTTGTGGTTGCAAAAGTTTTTGCAGGAGTTGAGCTTGAAGCAAGAAAGGTATGTTCTACACTGTGATAGTCAAAGCGCCATTCATCTTTGCAAGAATCCCACTTTCCATTCGAGGTCGAAGCATATCGATATCAAGTTTCATTGGATTAGAGATGTGTTGGAGTCTAAGCTGGTGAAGCTAGACAAAGTACACACTGATGAGAATGGAGCTGATATGATGACAAAACCTCTCGCTAGGGAGAAACTTCATGTTTGCCGAAGTATAGCCGGTATGCTTGAAGCCTCCAAATAGTCGGGAGGGGGAGTTTGTTGGGTATCCATCCAATTTGGAGGAAGTTGGGCTCAAATTGTATTGGGCTTTTATCGGGCTTTAATAGGCCCAAGAACCCAGTTTTTAGGGTTTATATTTCAGCATATATATATATATATATATGGCAGCAGAGAACAGAAGAATAACAGAGCTGCAGATTTGAAGAGGCGGCAGAACAGCAGCAGCAAAGGCGGCAGCACAGCAGCAGCAAAGGGGCAGCGCGTAGCTGGAGATCAAACCTCGATCGGTATATCAAACGAACTCCGATTGGGACGAAATTTTGACAGCAGCTTCACAACACGTGGGGCTAACTTCTGAACGGTCAGAATTTCTATTCGAGCTCTGTAGGTGCTGTTTCAGCTGATTTTGTGAACCACCCGGTGTGGGTGACGAATTTAGTATTTGGGTGATCCAAGAGAGTGTTTCTCTTGAGTTTGGTGATCCAAGGGTTTACCCTTGATGAAAGACATTGTATAACCTTCATAGTGGATCGTTGATTCGGAGTTGGTCCCGTGGTTTTTCCCCACATTGGGGTTTTCCACGTAAAATTCTTGGTGTTGTTTTACTTTACTGCTTGTTGGTTGATTTGATTAGTTCCTATCTCGATTACACTAGAAGGGGAGGAAGATTAATCGCTGCGTTATTGTTTGGTTGAGTACATCCCTATCCCCAACAAAAGTTGCATTATCAATTGTCCTTTAGTAAGTGCTATGCTTAAGACAAGCAAAGAGAATTACTGCCGAGCACAGATTTGGTACAATCTCAACCGTATGAGACATGTAAGATCCACGTAGCTGCATATAAAAGACACAAGAAACCCGTATAGGATTTCCTCTACTAACCTTCTTCTCCTCTTCAGTAGCAGCGGCAGGAGCAGCAGCAGGAGCTCCAGCACCAGCAGCAGGGGCAGCAGCTGCAACAGAAGCTCCACCTGCAATTTCCAAGTCTAACTCATGAATAACAAACTGCCAAATAAACAACAAGCCATTCAATAGGCTATCAAAACAATGCTTAGACAATTCTTTCATTTACACACCAGAGCCAGAGGTCAGGATGAGATCTTCGATGCTTTTCTTCTCAAAGAGCTTAGCAAACAGTCCTGGCCAGAAGGACTCGATATTGACATTGGCAGCTTTGACCAAAGTTGAAATCTTTTCAGCCTAAAATGGAGACAGCACAGAAAAATTAATAAAACTCAAGAAAGAAATGGTTCATGCATCATGAAAAATGTAAAGCACAATCATGCATTTTCAACTGTTAATAGAGCACCGAACATATTGTGTGGATATTGTCTAGCCAGTGGTCAAGCTAGACAAGACTCCAGCTTGGCCAATAATTGAATTGAGAAAACTGGACGCATGGGCTCCTAATGACATTGGGCGGGTCCAACGGGGTGATTTTGCAGTGTTTACCACATCCCTTTAGGTCGGTCCACTAGATGATTCTTCTGAAGCATGATTTGACCTCCATAAATCCCTTTTGCACTCTTTAACGATATACCAAATTAACATTCCATGAACACGATCATCTATCAATTGAAGCAGCACAAACTAGTCACCTCTACTATCCTACAACTTTATTATGTCATCAGGAGGACTGTAAACCAAAACTAAACGGGTTTCTAACTGCGTAAGCTGTAACAAGCAGAAATAATTAAGTTTCTTCACCCGGACACACCAGCATGCCTATAATTTTGCACGATCACGAAACGATAAAAGGTCATCGTGAAACAATCACCCAGTCCTCACGCACATGAACCAGCACACAAGAACAGACCACGCACGGGTGAATACATTAAAATAAATGTGAATGCATCTGGGTAAGGTTCATCAAAGAAGAATAATAATAACAGATTTGAGTAAGCAAATCCATCTACATCTACAACACGAGAGGATGACGACATCGTGAAGAGAAACCCAATCTCAGCACCGCAGCGCCACCCTACAAGATCATGCACGCTAACAATGCCAAAAAAGTCGAAGAACGCGCAGCGATCATACACGCAGAACGCACGGAAACGCGACATTGTCATTATCATTAAGCATCAAACGGAGAGAAAGCGCCGATAACAGAAGAGAGGCAGTTAACATACAGTGATGGGAATGCCGTCGTCGAAGAGGATCAGAGCAGCGTAGGTGCAGGCAAGCTCTCCGGCGGCCATGGCTTCCTACACATCGCGAGAGAGCGGAGACGCAGTAAGAACAGTAAAATGGCGGGATTCTCCATGATCGTGAACGGCAACCAAAATGCGAGGAGGTTGAAGAGCATAAATAGCAGAGGGAGGAAGGAGGAGGAGGGAAGGGAGCGTTTACCTTTGACCACTGTTGTTCTAGGGTTTATGCCGGAGGAGGCAGAATAGGAAATCAGTTGGAATGTCGCGAGGTCAAAACGCTAACAGTGAAATTTATAGAAGACGGTCGCGATGGTTTGACCCCTCTTTTTTTTTTTTTTACCCTGACAAAAAAAGTGTTCGAAATTGCATATCGGCCCCTTTTCAAATTAGTTTTATCCTTTTATCCCCTCTGTTTTGATCATAGTAGTTGTCCCTTTGATTGGCAATTTTTGACACGGCTAAGCAAATTTGCTACAGATGCGTTAAAAAAAATGGCAACTTTTTTTTTACGTATTCATATTGACATAATTTAAGCTGAATATGGTTGTTGTGGTATAAACAATCTCTCATGTCAGTATAGCACAGCAACACGCGCACTCTTCTGGTAACCAAAAGATTTTTTTGACAGGATTATCCGTTTATTATAAATTAATATTTCTATTTTGTTGTACTAGATCCATGGGCTTATCTTGAAATTGAAAAGAAAGAAAGAAAGAAAATATCTCATGGTCATAATTGAGAAACAATTTCATTGATCGATATTCACCTTTAGCCACTCGTATAAAATATCATGCTTCGTTTAATTTTAGGGTTAGTTATACAATGGGTACAAAAAGTTCACAAAATGTAACACTTTAATACAAATTGAAATTTTGGTTAAGATTTGGTACAAAATGTTTGAATTTATTACAATTAGGTGCACTTTGTTAACTGCCCTCTAACGCCATCACAAGTTGTTAACTTAGCATCTTGACGTGTCCCACTCACATCTGACATGGCTAAAAATTTAAAATAAAAATTGATTTAAAATTTTTTATTATAATAAATAATAAAATAAGATTAAAATAAAATTAAAAAAATTCTTCCCATTTCTCTCTTCTAATAAAATTTTTAAAAATTCCTCTCGTCTCTCTCTTCTCTCTCACGTTAATCTCTCTTCTCTTTCTCTTCCTCGTTGTCACGTCTCTCTCTCTCTCTCACTCTCACCCGCAGCACCTCCATTGCCATCTCCTCCCTCTTCTCTACCTGCAAAGGGAGAGGACGAAAACCCAACAACAACAACCAGGAGAAGGGAGGAATTAATCAATAAAGGAATCACTTTTCACCAGCACACCGAAGGATAGTTCGTACCCAACCATGATCGGGAAGGAGAAGCCTTAAGCACACCGCTAGGGAGATCGCTGCCAAGGTCGATGCAGCCACAATCAATTGCGAGGGCGGGAAAGCCGACCTCACCGATAGGTTCAACGTCGAGAAGGTCGAGCACGCCAAGTACGAGTGCCCCCTCTACAAGATCACAGCCCCTGACATCAAATCGATGCAGATTCACCACGACGCTAGCCACCCCAAGATCTCATTCGACGAGTCCAAGCTCAACAACCTCCACGCATGGCGGTTGCTACGGTTGATGAAGGGGATGCAAGGAGCTTCCTTTCTCTCTTTCTACTGATTGACGGAGTGGGTTACTGACTGACCGTGAAGAAGAAGCACTGAAGAAGATGAAGGGAAAGCTCGAAGCTCTCTCTTTCTAGCAAAGAGAGTGAATGAGAAAGAGAAGAGAGGGAAGAGAAAGAGAGAGAGAGAAAGAGCGTTATTTTATTTTTATTTTTATTTTTTATTTTTATTATTATTTATTTCAATTAAAATTTAAAATGAATATTTTTATTTTAAAGTCAACATCACGATGGATGCATTTTGACACGTCATCAGCCACGTCAACAGAAGATAACGATATCAGAGGGGCAGTTGACGGAGTGTACCTTGTTGTTACAAATTTGAATGTTTCGTATCAAATCTTAACGATAATTTTTTTTATATCAAAATGTTACATTTTGTAAACTTTTTGTACCCCTAGTGTAATTAACTCTTAATTTTATGATGTTGATGAGAAATGCCATTGGCTGTGGACACTCACACTTATGGGCAAATAATTTTAGGGGATTTTCTATATGATTCGGAGAGGCTCTGACCATTGAGAGTTCGTTCAGGAGTGCAGTTGGATGTTCCATAATCACTTTTTTCTTATAATCTTAAGTAGAGTTAGTATTTAGTGAGAATTTTTGAAACCATAGTTTGGATCGAAATTGCGGCTACAAATGTGATTTTTTTAAGCAACTTAATAAGTGCTTATAAAATTTGCTTATACTTATTATGTTTCAAGTATTAATAATTGCCTTTTCTACTTTTAACAGTTTTCAGTTGTTACTTCACAAACATTTTTGCTTATTCTAAAATTAACACTTATTTTTCAGTAATTATACTTCAGCACTTACATTTTAGTAACAGCACTCCTAAACCAAGCATGAGTCACTACTATGGAGATAGTCACGGTTAGGAGATCCTATCGAATTTGTCAGTCCGATCGAGATCATAGTGTCAACCTGCGACAAGAATCGGCGGGTCACAAATCCTCCAGGTTAATTCTCAATCAATCAAAGCCCAATAGGAAAGAACAAAGAGGACAATCACATATATACCTTTGGCCAAACATCCCCAAAATGATCCACTAATTTTTATAATAAGAATGGTGTCCTCCTAATGTGATTGCTTCTAATAAATCTCTTTAGAAACTATGATTGCTTCATTCTTGATCTGTTTCATAAAATAATTATATACTAGAATAAGATCCGCGTTACGCGCGAAATAAAAAATAATTCCATATTAAAAATCATAACCAACTAGGTGAGATATTTGTGCTACGTTTGGTTTCAAAATAGAATTTTAAAATCAGATTTTGATTTTGAAAAAAAGTGGTATAAATGGTTATGTATGGGGTCCACCCTTTGACTTTGTATGAGTTATTTTGTTTTGTTGTGGAAAAAAAGAGTGGTATAAATGGGGCCTACTTTTTGACTTTGTATGAATTATTTTGTTTTATTGTGGGTAGAATTAAGTTAAAGTGTGATTTTAAAATCATACTTTGAAACCAAACAAGACACGGTAATTTATATTACGTTTTATGAGTCACTAATTTACACATGCGCTACATGCAAATTTTTGTGTACAGATTTCATTACAAATAATACAAAAAAATTAGGATAAATATAGAAATGTGATTTTACGGTTGTGATTATGTTATGAGAGAGAGGTGAGAGGAAAACAATTTAGCGAGAAGTGATGTGAAAGAGACATGGAATGAGAGAATATGGGAAGTGGATAAATTTATGGATAGAAAATGAGAGAATATTTGTGCAATGGCTAAACTATCAAAAATCAGTTTGTTTCTAATTTAGTGGTTACTTTTTCTAGGGTAAATATAGTAGTTACTTTAAAAAAATGGTGATTGAATTATTTTATAATGTTTATTTTTGTATTTTTATGAGTTGTGATTATAAAACATAAAACTCCCCTATAAATAAATAGTATAGATGTTTTCTAAAGATTTTGCAAATTCAACAATTGAGGAGGTTGGGGATGGTCCCTCCCATGATTATAGAATTTCTATTGATCTTCCAGTGCCAACTTTTTGGCCAATTATTCAGCCAAAATAGACCACTGATGCAGTTATTATTCACTTGGCTTCATGGTAGCACGAAAGTTGAGCGCGAGATGTGATAAGTAAGGGTCTGTTTGTTTTAAGAAAAATAAGTTCATAAGAAAATTAAATTTCACAAAAAATAAATTCTCAAAAAGTAATTTATTTTTCTATATTTGGTAGTGCATTGGAAAATAAAGCTGAAAAAAGAAAGAGAAATGAAGAAAAAAAAATGCAAGGTAAAGAGAGAAAGAGTGGGGAAAATAAATTCCCTTATTTATCAAATAAAGTACAGTGCAATAGCGCACACCATCGCCGGGTAAATAATAGGTTCTAGATTCGATACTTAGGTGAGACTACTTGTTCTCTTTTATTAGATATACTAGACTCACTGGTTTTCCTTGTAGCAAAAAAAAATTTATTTATTTATTTAGATAATTCACTTTCCACATTTTTCTTTTACTTTTTTGGTAAAAAAAAGTGTTTTCCTGTTTTTAAATATTTATGTGTTACCAAACATAAGAAAAATGAGAAATTCACTTTACTTTTAAATGTTTCTTCCAAAATAAACGGAACTTAAATCACAAGATCGATGTGATACAAACATGAATTTATTGTCAGTCAACGGCTTTTATGCATATTCCAGGAGTTCCAAATTGCTAGAAGCAGCTAATGGTCAAGACAAATCGATAATTTAGTGCAATTAGCATCAACCAATAAGTTATATCATCTAAAAACAGAAAAAAAGCTTTTAATGCCTTGATGATTTCATCTTAGAAGAAATAATTTTCAGCTTGCTTCCAGATCAATAATCTCTGCCTGGACTGGTCTAGAAATTTAGTAACAACGGAGGGAGAAAAAAAGGTTAAGGGAGCGGAATAAGATCATTTTATAAAAAAATAAAAAAAAACAAATTAAATGCATACATTAAAAATTTTATAATTTTTCACGAGTTCAAGGGAAGGACTGCACGCTGCTCACCCCCTAGATCCGTCCTTGATCTCCATCCCTCATACCGTAAATTTCTTTGGCTCATCAATGTGGTGAACTTGTAGTAGCACTCATATACCTCTAATGATCTGGATGTACTTAGGATTCGGGCAAATATTTCGAAATAGAGGCGAAATCATAATTTCATATAAAATTAAAAGATAATAAGTAAAAATAATTTCAGGAGGTGACTGTCCCCCCTCAATGCCCTCTCAGTCCATTATTGATTGGTAGCTTTATATGACCCTTTAAAAAATAGTTGTATTAGCTTTTTTTTCTTTTTTTTTTTCGGTTACAATAGGAGGTTCATGGCTTAATATAAGAAAATTGAAAGGAAATCTAAATAAAGAGACACGGGTAGTCTCACTGATAAGAATCGGATCTGAAACCTCGAGGTTACCAAGTGAGAGTGTTAGCCACTGCACTACACCTCCTTTCTCTTCTTCTTTTTTTTTTTTTTTCCTTTGATAGGTAGTTACATGTCAAAGTCGGTGATTATTGAGGAAAGTGGCAGAGAATCAGTGTACAATATTTCTATTCTTTGTAATTATTGGGATCTCATTATCTGTATTTCTTATATTTCATTGTTTAGTTTGTTTCCTTAGTTGGTCATTCATGTATATATGATCTACCTTTGTACAGATTAATGCGTAGCAATACAGAAAATCTTCTCCATATTTCTTTATGGTATCAGAGCAAGGGTACGAACCCTAGTTGCAGTGCTGCGTTACCATAGCTGACGGCAAGCCAATCAATTCGTCCTCACCATACTACATCAGTACTGGAGATAGCACGGGAGCGAGCCTTGTGTCTTTGAAGCTAAATGGAAGGAACTATGGAACATGGTTGAGGGCGATGCTGAATGCTTTTCAAGCGAAGAATAAAATTGGGTTTATCGATGGAACGATTCCTCAACCAAAGGAGGGATCATTCGACGCAAAAGCATGGATGATTTGCAATTCTTATATGATTGCGTGGATCACTAACTCGCTAGATGCGACTCTGCAGGCAAGCGTGGCCTACACGGACAGTGCACAGGCTATATGGGAGGAGCTGAGATAACGTTTCTCTCAAGGGAATGTTGTACGGATGCATCAGATCAAAAGTGAACTGGTCACTTTAAGACAAGAAAGGCCGTCAGTCACTGAGTACTACACGAAGCTCAAAATCTTACGGGATGAGCTTGACAATTACTAATCGGTGCTGAGGTGCACTTGTGCTGCAAGTAGGGAATATGCAAAGGAGAGGGAGACTGAGAAGATTCATCAATTCCTCATGGGATTGAACTCGAAAATGTTTAGCGGTGTGAGAACGCAAGTGCTAACCAAAGAAACTATGCCTACTTTGAATCGAGTATATGGTATGGCTGTGCAAGAAGATAATCAGAAGAATGCAACCAGAGATCGAGAAGGCTCGATTGATGCTGCTGCTTTAGCCGCTAGCTCGGGTGGAGGAAACAAGGGGGAAGACTGAGCAGTGATCATTGCGGCAAGGTAGGACATCAAAGGGCTGGTTGTTGGAAGCTGATGACTCTCAGCCACTGTGGCAAATCGGGGAATCGAATGTCTGATTGCTATCAGCTGGTAGGCTACCTGGCCGATTGGGAGTAGCGGAAGAAAGCAGGCGCGGGTTCCGGGCGAGCAGAGGGTGCGGGCTGCGGGCAAAAGATGAACCAGTAGGCATTAAAGAAGCCTACTTATCAGCAGGAGCAAAGCCTACTTATCAGCAGAAGCATCAAGCATCGGGATCAAGGCATGGAGGGCAGCGATCAACTGCCTTATCTATGCATGACTCCGGCTCGGGAGAAGCAGCTGCACTGACTACTGAGCAAGTTCAGCAGTTGTTATCCCTTCTCAAGGCATCGGAGAGCAACCAAAATGTGAAGAACTTTGCTGGTATGATATCGATTCCTAATGGCAGTGGCTCGGGCTCGATCATGGACACTGGAGCTACTGTTCATCTTACAGGAAACTCAGATTGGCTGATTGATTATGTCTCGATTGATCGGCCATATCCAATTTGGGTTGCAGAAGGACGACGTGTATATGCGGAACAGATTGGATGTGCTAAAATAAGATCTAATTTGTTATTGCAGAATGTTCTTTATGTTTCGAATTTTTTCGTGCAGTCTGATTTCGGTTGGAAGGATGATGAAGGATTTAAATTGTGCAATAGTTTTCTTACACGATCGTTGCTTGATACAAGACTTGCCAACGAAGAAGCTGATTGGAGAGGCTGAACTGTGTAGGGGGACTGTATTGTCTCGATGATGTAACACCGACGACTTTTGCATTGAGTGTAGTGGATGCGAAGGAGTACGACCAATGGCACAAGCATCCGGGGCACCCGTCGTTGAAGCATATGTCTCTTATTTCTGGCTTTCGTTTTAGCAGTGACGAGAATAAAGTATGCGATGTTTGTTTCCATCCTAAACAGACTCGATTGTCATTTCCGTTGTGTTTGAATTAAGCAGATGATCCTTTTGGTTTAATTCATGCTGAAGTGTGGGGTCCTTATCATACTGCTTCATTATCTGGCAGTAGATACTTTGTGACTATTAGGGGTGTAGGTAAAAGTCTGGAAAACTGAAAACCAAAAAACTTGATCCTATCCGAACTGAAATACATGTATGCAAAAAACCGAATACACCTTATGGGTGGTTTTTATGGCTGGCGAAAACCTACATGAAAAAAGCGAGGACTGGGATAAATAGGATATGAATAGTATGTATATATATAATATTTCAACTTACATTTTATAATTCTAAATGTGCAAAAGTAATGTATCATCAATGAGATGATCTTTGATAGTTTCTTATATAAGAGAACTTATCTCCCCTACTCCCACTTCTTCTTCATCATCGTGATGATTTGCATTTTGTAATTTCTTGTCATTCATTCATCCATCTCCACTATTATAGTACATGGTTTGAAGGACAAACATATATATTTGTTATATTTTTTTTGGTAAAAAAATTATAATATATTGTTAGGGAAAAAAATGAAAACAATAAGAACACCAACACATACTCTCTTTATATTTTTGGTCCTCAAAAAACCGCCCGAAAAAATCAAAGTTATAGGTGGTCGGTTTTTTATATAATCAAATGGGCTTCATGAGGTTTTTTCTCTAGAAAAACCAGTCCGAACTAAAAATTTTAGGAAAACCCACCCACACTCACCCATTTACGCCCCCAATGAGTGTAGTAGATGATTTCACTAGAAGTACATGGGTATATTTAATTCGTGAGAAATTTGAGACACCGTGATACTTGATGAATTTTTGTAAAATGTGAGCAACTAATTTGGGCAATCGATCTAGGTAATTCAATCTGATAATGGGTCTGAGTTTACTTCGAGAGTCGTGCAAGAATTTTAGATGGAGCAACGAATAATTCATCAAACCTCTTGCGTCGATGCTTCAGAGCAAATGGAAGAGTAGAAAGGAAGCATCGACATATTTTAAATGTGGCAAGGGCACTTTGATTTGAGCGAATCTTCCAATACGGTTCTGGGGAGAGTGCATCCTGACAGCGGTATACCTGATAAACTACGCACCGACTTCAGTCTTAGCAGGCAAGAGTCCATATGAAACTTTGCTCAGTAAAGTGCCCAGTCATGATAATTTGCGCATTTTCGGGTCGTTATGTTATGCATCTTGAAGGCCAAACAAGTTAGATAAGTTTGAAGATCGTTCGCAAAACTTCGTCTTTGTTGGAAATACATTTGGAAAAAAGGGTTAGAAATTATATGATCTTACCACAGGAGATATATTTATTTCGCGAGATATAGGGTTTCATGAAAATATATTTTAGTTCCATGAATCAGAACTTGTGCGGGAGCACTCGGCTGAACATTGAACCACTTAGTTCCTCATCAGCGAGAGGGGGAGCTGATCAAAGACTTGATGTGATGGACAATGTAAGGAGTGAGTCTCACAGATCATTCGAGCAGCCAGAACAAGAAACCTTGGATCTCAGCATGGACAGAAGTGATCGGTCCTTATTACAGAGAGAGGATTGTCTAGGTTTTCTCAATCGAGGTTCCACGGAGCATAATAACGATACTAATCAGGAAGGCAGTGATGAGGACTCGGCTAAGGGAGGAGGTGATTCGGGCAGTAGCGGCAGACCGAAGAGAGTGGCTCGAATACCATCGAAATAGAAAGACTATGTCGTGCCAACAAAGTACAAGAATTTTGAGTGTCATACTCAAGAACCGAAAAACCCCCCTGCGACTCAATCACGATGTCATTGACATCAGGTATGCCCTATCCTATTGAAGCACACTTGTCTTATGAATGTTTAACATGGTCACATAAATTGGCTATAGCTGCAGTAGATATGGATATAGAGCCGACCACCTTCCAACAGGCCATCCGAGATCCACGATGATAACACACCATGCTAGAAGAATACGGGCATTGGAACATAATAGGATCTGGACTATTGAGACACTATCAAGTGAAAAGAAACCCATTGGATGCAAATGGGTATGCAAGATCAAAAGGAAGGCGGATGGGAGCATCGAAAGATACAAGGCAAGGCTCGTAGCGAAAGGGTTCACGTAGGTGGAAGGTTTGGATTTCCACGAAACATTTGCACTTGTTGCTAAATTGGTCAGTGTTCAATGTTTGCTAACCATTTCAGCCTTTAAAGGATGGGAGTTATACCAATTAGATGTGAATAACACCTTCCTTCACAGAGATCTCGACGAAGAAGTTTACATGCGGATCCCACAAGGATACGACACAACTGAACATAATCAAGTGTGCCGATTGAAGAAATCTTTATATGGTTTGCGACAAGCCTCTAGAAACTGGTTTTCCAAACTGGCTGATGCATTGACAGATATGGATTCGAGCAATCTACGACTGATTACTCCTTATTTACTATTCATGAAAGGAGTGATTTCTAGGCCATATTAATATACGTGGATGACCTTATTATGTCTAGAAACAATGCAGAGCAGTGTGCAGTAGTGAGGAGTTATTTGCAGTGGCAATTCCATATCAAGGATCTCGATACTTTGAAATCAGTGTTATCAGAACCGGACCGGACCGGTCAATTCGACCGGTCGGACCGAAAATCGGGCATATGACCGATCCGGTTCTCTTAAAAATCGAAAATGCATAAAAAAACCGATAGCCCAAAAAACAGGCCAATTTTTTTACAAACCCATTCGAACCAGCCAGTTGGATGGGTTCTGGATTTTTAAAAGGAAACCCGACTTGACTCTCTTTGACCCGAATCGAAAAATCAATCTGATTGCCTCTGAAAATTAGGAACCCTAATTCGAGTCATTCAACATCTTCAGTTCTTCACCTTCGTCTTCCAGTTCGTTCCAAGCTCCAGAGCAACTTGTGATTTTTGTCAATCTTCACCTTTGAGCTCCTTTTCATCAGATTCCTCTTCATCTTCGAGCTCAGTGACCAGATTGCGAGCGGAATCTTCACTCTTCTTCTCTGTTCAGTGACTTCAATTTGCTCAGTCACTAGTGGCCTCGATCTCTCGATTTTGTCCCGTTGTTCTTCAATCATCTGGTAAGTGGAAAAAGCGGTTCCTTTCTCTTCAGGGAGGCCTTGTACAAATATTACGAGCTCTCCTATTCTGAAACCCTAGATTCTCATCTCCTGTCCTGCCCTTTTTCTCCGATCCCTGCCCTAGGCAATCACGTGGAGCTGAAACTCCACCTGGGTTAGAGTAGATTATCGCCCTCTGAATCTTGCTGGGTCGGTGAAACCAGTGTTATCAACTGCTGGGTGAAACTGGTGTCATATTAACACTGGTATCCAATCGCATCGTGATGGCTTCGGATATGTTCTAAACACTGGTATTTTTCAGTCATGGTGATTTTGTTCATTTTTCTTATTCTTATTTTCTTTATATATGTCTAAAGGAGTGGTGGATGTGGTATGGCTCGAGTGCATCAAATTTACAAAAGTTGGCTATTCGTGTTTTAAACCAAACTTGTAGTGCCTCGTCTTGTGAGCGGAATTGGAGTTTGTTCGATCATGTTCATTTTAAGAAAAGGAACCGACTTGAGCATCAACGGTTGAATGACCTTGTTTATGTCCATTATAATTTG
This sequence comes from Punica granatum, assembly GCF_007655135.1. Taxonomy (NCBI): domain Eukaryota; kingdom Viridiplantae; phylum Streptophyta; class Magnoliopsida; order Myrtales; family Lythraceae; genus Punica; species Punica granatum. Next base: position 16,977 of record NW_022204488.1, on the reverse strand, counting down.
AAGTTGCAACAAAGGTACATACAATTGCTTCTCTCCATTTTTTCTTTCTTACTTTACTAGAAATTTTGTCTCATATTTAGATATTTACTTTGTTTTGATGATCTGTTGCAACTTGCAACATATAAGTATACAAGAAATGTTTCTTTTGCAGGAACTACTTCAAGGGTAGAAATTATGACCCAATTGACTTTAAGAAGTTTGCTTCTTATTCTACATGGGTACTAGAGGATGAGTGACGCAGTGTACACGTGAGTAACCCGTCGGTTGGTATCAAAGCCTACGGTTGATCTTGGATCAGCGATGCCGCCCAGGAGGAGGGATCATGTGGAAGATGTTCATGACCGTGACAATCTGCAACATTTGGAGTAGAGGCTGGAGCAGAGGATGGATCGTATGATAGAGCAGCTAACACAGCAGATGGCTGCAGTTATGGAAAACCAGAATCGGAGAAACCCTAATCTGAATTCCGACCTTGATCAAGAGGAAACTGAAGAGGGGTCGGAAGGAGAGAATTACTTTGCTGATATTCCACGAAAACAGTAAAAGGGCCCAATCGAGGAAGATAGGCAACACTGGGAGACGGGCATTCGGACCAATATTCCCGAATTCCAAAGGGGCTTGCAGCCATACGAGTTTCTAGATTGGCTAGCTACAGTAGAAGAGGTTTTGGAGTTTAAGGGGGTACCTGAGACTAAGTGGGTACAGCTTGTGACGACTAGGTTGCGTGGTAGGGCGACGGCTTGGTGGCAACAGGTGAAGCTTACCCGTAGCAGGATGGGCAAACCTAAGATCACGTCGTGGGAAAAGATGAAGAAAAAGATGAGGGTTACCTTTATGCCTTATAACTTTTAGATGATCATGTACCAACGCCTACAGAACTTGAGGCAGGGCACTAGGTCGGTGGATGAATACACCAACGAGTTCTACCAGTTGGTTGCTCGTAACGAGATTCAGGAAACCAAGGATCAGCTGGTGGCGAGATATATTGTCGTGCCGAGAGTGCAGCTACAGGATACGGTTAATTTGTTCGACCATGTTAACGTGTCTTCCGCCCATAAGAAGGCCCTGATTGTCGAAAGACAACAAAATCGAGCGGGCAGCGGGATGTTCAGTGGAGGTGTTGCCGCTGTAGGAACCGAAACCGGTGGGGCTGCCCGAGCTGGCGGTAGTAGTCCTGTTCCTGGACGTCCGATGAGGCCTGCCAACATTGGGCCGAGTAGTAGTGGGGCGAAATGCTTCAAGTGTGGATAGCCCGGGCATCGACAATCTGGGTGCAAATAAGGGGAAAAAGGGCGATATTTATTGAAGAGGAATTGTTTGATGATGCAGTTTATGTAGTTGGAGGCAATGGAGAGGTCGAGTTTGACGAGGAGGAAGAGATTGTGACAGGAGATGGAGTGCCCAATCTGGTGGTGAGGAGGTCTTGTATGACCCTGAGAGCTGCGAACGAAGAATGGTTGCGTAACATCTTCCAGTCCACCTGCACCATCAGGAATAAAATCTGTCGTTTCATGATAGACTCGGGCAGCTGCGAGAACATCGTATCTGCTGAGGCCGTGCAGAAGTTGAGCCTGCGAAGTGAGCCACATCCAAAATCGTATAAGCTGGCATGGCTAAAGAAAGGAGGTGAAGTGAGTGTGTTGAAGCGGGTGCTGGTTATCTTCTCTATTGGCTCTCGGTATAGGGACTCTGTGTGGTGTGACGTTGTCATGATGGACGCGTGTCACTTGTTGTTGGGAAGGCCCTGGCAGTTTGATAGGAGCATGAGCCATGATGAACGGACCAATAAGTACAACTTCACGCATAAGGGATTAAAGATTGTACTGGTACCGAACAGAGATAGGGACACTATCGAGCCCGAATCTGCGAATTCGGTTACCGCAACCAACTTGCTGTCCCTTGCCTGATTTCAAGAGGAGTTACATGATGCAGAGTTTATGTTTGCTCTTGTGGGCAGGGAGGTTGTGGAGGAGGGTCGTACGTCTTATGAGTCCTTACTGATCTTGAAAGAATTTCAGGATGCCTTTCTTGAGGAGCTGCCAAATGGTCTACCACCCTTGCGGGATATCCAGCACCATATCGACCTGCAGCCTGGTGCGGCCCTTCCGAACAGACCACGCTACAAGATGAGCCTGACTGAACATGAAGAGTTAAGGAGACAGGTGGAGGAGCTGATCTCGAAAGGGTTTATTCGGGAGAGTATGGGCCCGTGTGCTGTCCGGGCACTTCTAGTGCCTAAGAAGGATGGATCATGGCGTATATGTGTAGATAGTCGAGTCATCAATAAGATAACGGTCAGGTACCGTTTTCCCATTCCTCGCTTGGATGATCTGCTTGACCAGTTGAGTGGTGCTAGGATTTTTACGAAGCTGGACTTGAAGAGCGGTTATCACCAGATTCGGATTCGTGTTGGAGATGAATGGAAGACCGCATTCAAGACTAGGGAAGGGTTATATGAATGGCTGGTAATGCCGTTTGGGCTGTCGAATGCACCGAGTACGTTCATGAGAGTGATGAACCAGATTCTGAGGCCTTTCATTGGTCGGTGTGTGATTGTGTATTTTGATGACATCTTGATCTACAACACCGACCCCGAGCAACACCTAGCCCACTTGTGCGAAGTCCTCTCAGTCCTTCGACGCGAGAAAACTATATGCGGCGTTGACGAATTGTGTTTTTATGAGATTAGAAGTTCTTTTTCTTAGTTATGTTGCTGCTGCTGATGGTTTGAGGATTGACTCGTCCAAGGTCGAGGCAGCCAGACAGTGGCCTAGACCAACGAGCATTACTGAAGTCATGAGCTTCCATGGGTTAGTCTCATTCTACAGGCGGTTTATACATCATTTCAATAGTATTATGGCTCCCTTAACTGACTGCATGAAGGGAGGCAAATTCGAGTGGATTGAGGGGGCAGAAACGACATTCTAGAAGATTAAGGAGCATTTGATGACCGCCCCGATTCTTGTCCTGCCGGATTTTCAGTAGCCCTTTGAGCTGCATTCTGATGCATCGAAGGTGGGGATTGGAGTAGTCTTGAGCCAGAACAGCAGGCCAATTGCTTTCTTCAACAAGAAGCTGACAGAGGCGAAGGTGAGATACAACACTTACGACGTGGAATTCTATGCAGTAGTGCAGGCGGTGAAGCATTGGCGACATTACCTTTTCCACAGGGAGTTCATTTTGTATAGCGACCATGAGGCCCTGAAGCACCTCCATAGCCAAGATAAGGTGTCAGCTCGTCATGCATCATGGGTGGCTTACCTGGAGCGTTTTATTTTCGTGGTAAAGCATAAGAGCGGAGTCACTAATCGCGTTGCCGATGCTCTTAGTCGGAGGCGTAGCATTCTGAGTAGGATGACAGTTGAGGTACCTCGTTTTAGTTCTTTTGCTGAGTTGCTTGAAGTCGACCCCTATTTTTCTGTGACGCTAGCTAAAGTTCGGGTTGGAGAAAGAACGAAATACGTGTTGCAGCATGGTTTTCTTTTCAGGGGATATCAGCTCTGTATTCTTGATTGTAGTTTGCGAACCCACATTATTCAGCAACTACATGGCGAGGGTCACGTGGGGAGAGACAAGACCTTGCAACTGGTCTAGTCATCGTATTTTTGGCCTACAATTCGTAAAGAAGTGGAGAAGTACGTGCAACGCTGTAAGGTTTGTCAAGTGTCCAAGGGTACAATAACTAACCCGGGGTTGTACATGCCTCTGCTGATTCCCTCGCAGCCATGGGTGGATATCAGTATGAATTTTGTCCTTGGCTTGCCCCGTACCCAAAGCGGTAATGATTCTATATATGTGGTCGTCGACAGGTTCTTCAAGATGGCACACTTTATTCCGTGCAAGAAGACCATTGATGCTGTGCGAGTTGCTCAGTTGTATTTTCGGGAGGTATACCGTCTGCATGGTCTGCTAGTCTCTATTGTGTCTGATAAGGACACCCATTTCCTGAGTCATTTCTGGCGGAGCCTTTGGAAGATGGTGAACACCCAGCTAAACTTCAGTACAACGTATCACCCGTAGACAGACGGACAAACAGAAGTGGTTAACAGGTCCTTGGGCAATCTGTTGAGAGGTTTAGTAGGGGAGCACGTGAAGAGCTGGGATCAGAAGTTAAGTCAGGCGGAGTTTACGCACAATCAAGCTGTTAATCGCAGCACTAGTTTCAGTCCCTTCAGGTGGTCTATTCTGTTACTCCCCGGGGACCCTTGATCTGTTACCCATGCTGGATAAGACCAGGGTTCATGTTAAGGCGGCTGACTTCGTTCACGGGCTGCAGGAGATTCATGAGGTGTGCAGAATAATTTGCAGAATGCTGCCATGAAATCCAAGGCTATTGCTGATCGAAGGAGAATGCACATGGAGTTTGAAGTTGGCGATTCTGTTTGGCCTGTCCTTACGAAGGATCGATTTTCTACTGGTGACTACCACAAGCTCGCTGCTAGAAAGATTGGTCTTGTAGAGGTCATTGAGAAGATCAATTCGAACGCCTATCGGCTTAAACTTCCCAGCTAATTCGTACTGCCGATGTGTTTAATGTGAAGCACCTGATTCTTACACATGTGATAGCTCGAACGATGACGATTCGAGGGAAAATTCTCTCTATCCATGGAAGAATGATGTTGCAGAAGACCTGGCAAGTTGGTACCTGGATAAAAATAGGTTCTGATGACCCTATTTCGAAGGAAACGGCATCCGGAGCAAAACTCACCGCTTTGCTATGATTTTTCAATATTTAAGGCAAATTCCATCATTTAGGGCTTCAAACAGACAATTTTATATCAATTAGGGTGTTTTGCAATTTTAGAAAAGTTTAATTTTTTTATGCAATTTAGGTTTTCTTAAACCCAATTTAAGTTTTGTGTAAGCCCTAGGGTTGAATCAGTCGTCTTTTTCATTAGTGAATAAAATTCAGAACTTTCGTGCCTTTTCCAATCTTGGAGTCGATTCGAGTTGATGCCTATTCCTTGTATTCGTAGAATCAATAGGTGATAGAAGGTCATAGTTCCGGTATTCGTGCGCGAATCAACGGGTCTGTGATAGGTTACTTGCGTGTATGCTGCGTCAATGAGCCACCTGCCCTATCAAATGAAGAATTGCGAACATTTAGACGAGATTTGCAAATGTGAATTCAAGAAAATGGAAATGATGGTACTAAATATTCTTATTTCATTCCGACTATTTTCATGATAGGTTGTATATTGTCATTTCACTTTTAGTAGTTATATTCCTCGTACAGATTCGTTGGATTTGAATTTGGAAGATCTTGATATGGATGATGGGGTTGAAGATAATATTGATGGAGGGAATGTCAATAACCTTGTCCAAGATAATCCATTGTTTGAAGCTCCTGAAGCACCACATGATGTTGCAGCTGAAGACAATATTTGTGAAAATTATGGTGGAGATTGGAGTGCATGGAATTGCTAATGATATTGATTGATTAGTTAATCCTTGTTTGGTTTGATTTATCAACTTGTGATGGTGAACTGTGGCTTATCTTTATATTTTTTTCCTTTTTAATTTACGTGTGAGTTGTATGAAGGTCAGACAAACACTTGTGAGCTGAGGTTGTTGTGGTCTTATGAGTTGTAACTCACGTGTTATATGTTGTTTCCAATCCATTCTATCTCTTTAGGCGATTTCTTTTAACATTGGAAAAACTTCAATTCTTGATTAATTGAGCAATATCAAATGACTATCAGTTCTTTTCTACGAGTCATTTACAATCAAATGCAAATAATTTTTTCTTATATTTTTTGGACACATATTAATTATTATCTAATATATATTACCATTTTTTTGTATTTTATATTATTTTCTTAAAATAATATTTATTTATTTATTTTAAAAACAAACAAGCGGTCCAACTCATCGAACCCTCGGTTGAACCCATGAACCCATGCCTCGGTCAGTTCGATGTCCGGTCCGATTCTGATAACACTGTTTGAAATTCTTTCTTGGCATTGAAGTAGCCAGGCGAGGGAAGGAGCTATTTTTATGTCAAAGAAAGTACGCGTTGGACATATTGACCGAGTCAGGGATAGTAGGAGAAAAGCTAACAGCTTTTCTTATAGAGCAGACAAGCTAGCGGCTGATTCGGGTCTGGAGATATCCAATCCGGGACAATATTCGAGGCTAGTTGGGCGTTTGATCTATTTGACGATTATGAGACCCGAATTATGCTATTCTGTTTATATTTTGTCCCAATTTATGCAGAGTCCACAGTAACAACACTGGGAAGCAGCTGTGCGGACCCTAATTTGCTCTCGTCGGGGCTCGCATGCGCGCGCCAATGCGCACGCCTTGAGAGTATCCACCTTCCCATGGGGACGGGTGACGGACACGCGTGAGAAGGAGTCGGCACCTACCATTTTACGACCCGAAAGTCGAGGGTCGGTAAGTTACCCGGATCTAGGGGTATTGGGTACACCTAGTTTTGCTAAGGCATTAGTCTTGCGGAACCGGAAATTCCGAGTTCGGGGAATCTGTTATGTGCGAGTCTATATCTCGCACGCCCTATCGGTACTCTAGCTTGTGTAGGCTTGCCATTTTAATTTAATTACTGCTTAATTAAGTTCCGATTATCGTACGCGTTTTGACACCGTAAACCGGAAAGAAACGATCCCCTCGTGTCACGAAGCCATGAGAAAAGCAAATATTCGGGTCGAGGGATCGATCCACCATCCTCACATTCCGGTTAACCGGGCCGTGAATGCTGATATGCCGTGTGGACCGGGCCTTGGACCCGTACGATTTTGCTTATCTAAAGAGTCCATAACTCGATTCGACTGTTTTTGTCTCTCGAAACCGTCCGCTTGCCAACCGGGGTCCTTACAAATGAATATATAGATAAATCCTTACACTGTTCACTCGAGATAAAGTAAAATATACAAATTATAGCACATGGACCCGGTTGGTTTGTATTCGATCATTATTGCACTCATGCTCACCGTATGATTTGAAAAAGACCCAAAAATGAAATTAAGATGCGCGCTCGGTGTATGGGGCGTTGGACCCCGTGATTGATAGTTGGGACGTTTGATCCCATGTGCATTACGTTCTAGGAATTCATACTCGACCTGCATAACAAACAAGTGGGAAAATGTAACAAACAAGCATAGATAAGCAAACAAAGGGTTCGTTATTGCCGAATTTACGTGAGTTAACTGATTATTAATCGGGGTATCTTGACATGCAAATCCTATCCTAAAGCAGACAAACGCACGTAGTAAATCGATCAAGGATCGTCCCGAGAGGGTATTTCGCATTTGGCATTGTTTCGAAGACCTGACAAACGTGATGTCCGTAGTCAAGTCTTGTGTTTGTGGGTTGCTTTTTAGGATTATTTTGTATCGTAACACTATGGCTATTACAGGTTATAATAGAAGATAGATTTTGCCCGAAAACCCTAAAATCTAGTGCCTAACCCACTATTGCCCATTTTTGTCTTAAGCCGAGTGTACGATTAGTCCAGTATTTGTAGTTTGAGCCAAAATACTATCTAACTACCCATAATTATGCTATGATAACAAAAACTCATTGGTCAAATAGAAAGGGATATGCAGATGAACCTGCACCTAGACAGATAGCATGTCCCTACCCTGGTACCGTAGTGTTTCTAACCCTAGGGGTGTCGCTAAGTTACATATAAACGATTTTGCCCTTGAAGTGAAAATTGTTTTCAGAAAAGAGAGACTGCGTGATGCAGGCCACCTCGGCTTGTGACCAGCGCCGATCAATCCCTTGGATCTTCCAAGGTTGTGCAAGAACCCTGAAAGAGCTAAAGGATCGGGTTAGTCTATCTGAAAGTGATCTATAAAGAACTTCCACGCCCCAACCTGAGTTACCTGGAATCAAGTGAAACCTCGAGTTAGGACGCGCAAGTTCTTCCTAGACGTCCATGTCACATCGGACCAAGTGTCTCGGGTTTTGTAAAATTACGAGTTTTAAGAGGGCACAAATCCATGTTTGTAGCCTATCGACGCGTGTTACCGATTAATTACTGATTCGTGCAAAGTTACTAGGGCCAAGTGAATTAATTAATCGCATGAACGTCATAATTACCCCATGAGTGAAATTATTGATTACATTAATTAAAATCTGCCAAATACTTTAAATCTGCGAATTTCAGATCACCGAGCCGACCATTGATGGACCTTCCGATACGAACCCTAATTCTCGACCGCCTTGGAATTAAATTAGAAAAGATTAAGTTTAGACAGAATTTACATGATCAAACCGATTTGTGTGAGGTTTCGATTAAAACGGTAAAAAATGCGTCAAAACATGGATCAAGAGCACATGATCGCATCCAACACGATAAACACACATATTTTACATAGTCGATGCCGCCATGATCACGATAAACGCATACAAGCATACACAAGTATAATATTAACGAAATCAATAAAACGACACCGACTCATGGAAGTAGGAAACATAAAAAGAACACGTATTATCATGTTATATGCGCATAATAAACGAGAAAAAAACATAATAAATGAGAACATGCATATTGTCAATCGAAGATCCAAGTAGAAAGGGTTGGATATCTTTAAAAAGTGTCCAAGAACTAAATTGAATAATTTCAAAAGAACGGGAACTGATTTAAAAATTCGGTTAAAGTTCAAAGAGTGAAAATGCCATGGGGACTAAATTGGAACAACTTAAAAAGTTCCTTGAACTGATTTAATAATTATGGAAAGTTCAGGACTGCGTAAAAATGACTGAAAATGGCCCATGACTTATTTGAAACAGATTTGAAAATTCAGGGGCTGATCAGAAAAAGTAAAAAAATGTGACAGGGACTAAACTAAAACAAATTAAAAGGTTCCCTGGACTGATTTGAATCATCCAAAAATTCTGTGGTTGAATAGCTCAGGGCTTGACTGAAACGAATCTGAAAGTTTAGGCCTGATTTGAAGAAAACGAAAAATGTCACAGGGACTAAACTGAAACAAATTAAAAAGTTTTCGGAACTGATTTGGATCGCCTGAAAATTTAGGGACTGCGCAAAAAATACCGAAACTATCCCAGGACCTGTTTGAAACAGATTTGAAAGTTTGGACTGATTCGAAAAAGCGAAAAACGTTGCAGGGACTGAACTGAGACAAACTGAAAAGTTTATAAAAACGAGTTTTAAAAATTATTCCGCTTATCAACACGATCCACGAACGTTCATTCCGCATTATCATCATCCAAGCAAGCATGAATGTTCGAAAATGGAGCCCTAAACATGCCACTATGTTGGGATTTATACCTTTCTGGGCTAGTATCGAGAGGAGCTCGTGAGACTACAATAATCCGTCGAACCCAATGCTGAAATGGACTACCCAGGATTCCCTAACGGCTGGTGGGGCTACCGTGGAGAAGAAAGAGTTGCAAGAGAGCAAGGCCATGTGAAGCAAATCGTGGAGAAGCAACAATAGGGCAGAAAACGAGAGAAAACCGAAAGTGAGAGCAAGGAAATAACGTAAAGGCCGAAGGCTTAGCTTGGGGACTCGAGTCAGGAACGTTGCTGCTGCTGTGCCCCTTCCTAGAGAGTCGAGAGAGGTAGTTGGTGATGTCTTTGCGGGCAAGGAGAAGGCAAGAGGGCGAGCTGAGGGGACGTCGTTTTAGCTGGGAGGTGAGCTGAAGGCAAGACTCGTGTGTGAGCTGAGGGACATGAGGCGCGAGTTGAGGAGGAGCTGAGGGCGGTGGAGAGAACGAGCTGAGGGACGTTAGCTGAGGTGAGGCACGGGTGCGAGCTGTGGGCCGGTCTGTGAGGGAGAGAGAGTTAACGGGGGGGCGTCCGTGAGCTCGGAGGAAGTTCCCGAGCTGAGGGAAACCCAGCTCAGCTGAGGGAGTCCCTAGTCCGTTTTTTGAGCTGGAGTTTTGTGTGTCAGGAAAAAAACAGAAGAAGAAATGGGTAGGAAGAGGGCAGGGAATGAGTCTGATGAGTGGCGGAAGAAAGGAAGAAAAAGAAGGGAAAGGAGAAGAGGTTGCAGAGAAGCGAGGGTTGCTTCTGGAGATGGGGTAACAGAACGTGGTGATGATGACAAGCTGCTGGTTTCATGCACCAGCTGCAGCAGAGGAAAAGGATGGCGTGTGGAAGGAGGGGAAGGGAGGAAAACCTCTCTTGCACTCCACCTTGCTCAGCAGAAGAAGCAGAAAGCGCAAGGTTGTGACCAGCAGTCCATGAGCTGACCATGAACATCCGAATTTTTCTTGAATTTCTTATGAACCTTTCGGTCTATGTGATATTTTTTCTTGATTCCTACATGAGTTAGGCACATTCTTGTAAAATTTGAAGATCGTTCGACCTCGGAAAGTACCCGAAGGAATTTTTCTCCAATAGATGGCCAAAACTGGGAGATTTGGTTCTGATCTGTGGGGAAATCTCCAATTTTGTACTAATCTATCCTAAAACGCACCCCGTTTTTCTTGATTTTCTGAATCTTCAGTGAATTAGGAACCCAATGACGTTGGCCGTGCTTGAAAATACGAAGAATTGAATTTTTTTATGGATTTTCTCCCTCGGCTAGCAGAGTCTGTCCGGATTTAACTGTTTTGCGCATGGTGCGCTCAAAAATTTATAACTCTCTCTCCGTATCGAATCTTGGGATGAGTGACCCGTCAAATCAAACCTAACTCGATTTTCTAGGTCAAGCATATGAGATTCGCCCTTTGAGGTTCAAGATTGATCGTGATATGATGCGTTGAACCCCATGCTTGAGCTGCTGTATTCACTGTTTGGACACCAAACTCCCACGAATTTTACTCTTTGCTCGAATGGGTTTTCGATGTGATTTCTTGTGTTGAAATGTTTCTGACTCACCAAACCTTGATCTAAAAATACCAAACTTGGCTCTAGGACCCATGAAGATAGTCGTTATCACCGAAGAAAACGATATAGAGATGTGAGTTCTTCTTTTTTCACTGCCTTCGGTTTGAATGTTGATAATTCGTGTCTTATTCTTTGGGGATCAACTGTGTGTGGCACAAAATTTCATATGTTGTCATCGCCATTTTTGTTAGAGGTATGGAATCCTAATTGGGAGCTTTGCTGATGTCCTGTCTTGGAGTCGGTGAACCAAAATGAGATGCTGACAGCAGCGGCAAGAGTTCTCCGATATATTAAGAATTCACTGCGGTAGGCATTCCTCTCAATCCAACCTCATTGCAGCTAACAGCTTACTACGACTCTGATTGGATGAGTTGTCTGACAGCAAGGCGCTCTCTCACAGGGGATTTTATTACTTTGGGAGGACCAAGAAGCAGACTGTTGTTTCTCAGTCGTCAGCTGAAGTAGAATGCAGGTTGATGGGAGCCACCTCAAGGGAGATCATATGGATCAAGAGTTTGTTCAAGTCACTTGGAGTGGATCACGAGCAGCCGATGCAATTGTTATGTGACAATCAGTATGCCATACACGTTGCATCTAATCTGGTCTTTCATGAATGGACTAAACATATAGAAATTGATTGTCACTTCATCCGAGAGCACTTATCGGTCAAGGATATTGTCACTAAGCATATTTCCACATGACAACAACTGGTAGGTATTTTTACCAAAGCTCTTGGCAAGTATCGTTTTCCTTTTCTACTTCGCAAGTTGGGTGCTCATGACATTCACACTCCAACTTGAAGGGGAGTATTGAGGAAAGTGGCAAAGAATCAGTGTACAATATTTCTATTCTTTGTTATTGTCGGGATCCCATTATCTGTATTTCCTATATTTCATAGTTTAGTTTGTCTTGGTCATTCATGTATATATGATCTGTCTTTGAACAGATTAATGTGTAGCAATACAGAAAATCTTCTCCATATTTCTTTCGTGATAAATGAGATCGAACTTTGAGATTTGATTATTAGTTCATATTTGATTATACATCTTGTCGGTATTTCTGTCACTAAATTTATGAGAAATTAATGTATGAATTTTAATTATGTTGGCAGGTTGATATTGAATACCATTTGAAAAATACACCATACAACTCAGAAAGTCTTTAATCATCCTATCTTGTTACATGATACGAGAATACACTTATGCGATAATCAAGGAAATGAATATTAATCACTCAAGTAATTGCATTTTAATTGTAATTAACTATTTTTATCTATTCCTACGTATTCACCGTATCATTTCATTCCGTACTCATCAACAACATCATTTCATTACATAATAATAAGATAGTATTATTTAAAATTTTCTTCAATGGGTTACCAAATTTAGTCCCATATGACTTAGCAATGAAAATCTAATCTCATAAATTTTCATTTCGGTGTGTATCGTGATATCCGGAAGTCCAACATGTCTCGACTAATCCAGTTCGAGCATCATCAATTAGCTCTCGAGCTCACCGAGTTGATAAATCAAAACCTCAAAAATCATTACGCCGAAAAAAGAATCACAATTCTCAAGAATCAACTTCAATATTCGTCTTTACCAATATAATTTTATAGCCAAATAATAACACGGGTATCCACACAGTAATATTGTTAGCACCACAAGTCATCAATACATCAAAAGAACAAAATATGGTCGATAAATTTTAGTAGTAGATCGGAATTAATTAATGTGAGATGTAACAAATCATCCCTTACATATAATCAAACTGACACAAAAATGTTCCAAAAAGCAAGAACAGCAACCACACCAATGGCAGAAAATACGGTTATCCTTGGAGGCACACTTCCTTTGTCCTTCCTAAGGAACATTCCTTCAATAATCGGATAGCTCACTGACAAGATGAATATTGAGAGGAAAGTTTGCACGACAATTTCCTCCCAATAACCGACGAGAAGAGCCCGAGTAACCCCTCCGACCAAGGCGAACATGTTCAAGATCACTATCCCGACCAAGGGGATGAGAAACATCGCTGGCGCCTGGAAGTCGAAGAGGCCCATCTCGTACAGTTTTGTCTGCTCGTCGTCGTCAACCTTGTTGGTCGGCAGGAAGCTGGCCTCCCTCAGGCCGATCTTCTTCATGATCGCGTCCATGCTCCCGTACATGTGGCAGGTGACCGACTTTATCATCCAATGCCTCCTCTCATTGACCCACGTATGCAGTGAATGCCCGCTCCATATGATCTCGTACACTTGTTTGGAAGTCGAGGAGAGGAAGATGAATAGAAACACTAGGAAGTACGGACTCAAGACCTGTCACATTAATGTCACAAATGTGTCATAAAACATATAGCTAATGTGTCACACTCGAGCGCACTTTGGCTGCCCTCAACAAAGAGACTCAGAGTGGTGTGGACTCACATGGTCGAGACATCTCCAATCCAAAAGCTCGAACTGATAGGTTATGAAACTCAATCTCATATAAACCCATTCAATTTTATCTGAACTTTTGCCCGTGGAATTATAAATTTCAACATGTAACATTAGCTACATCGCCATAGCTGTAAAAAGTGTTGCCTTGTCGCTGTGTCTTATTGTTATACTAAAATTATATATATTATATAGCCGAAGTGACGATAATGTACTGTACCTTGGGATATAGAGGGATGCCATGGAGGAGGCAGAGCTGAGGGATGACGCCGAAGCACCAAGCAGGGATGAAGTAGAGCGGGAACAACGAGAGCTCTGCATAGGCCAAGGCCTCCAGGATTGAGATCTTCGTAGACAGGCCGTAGATCAGAGGGCAGAACCTTGAGAGGCCAACTTCAATGAGGCCAGAGCTCCACCTGGTTCCCTGGACAAGCAGGTCATTCAGATTCGTGGTGCCGGTCCCGAGGAACTGTGGCCGCGGCGGGTTCAGATAGACTGAAGCCCAGCCCTTGCAGTGGAGGGTGAAGCTTGTGAAGTAGTCTTCCACCACAGAGAAGTACATAAATCCCACCTGATAGCAAAATATAAAGCACAATACGGTGAGCTTAAGTTAAGGCGAATGTTTCGTAAAAGCAGGCAGGCTACCAGACCGGTCCAATGAAGCGGAAAACATGGCAAAATCAAACGGAAATTGCGAATGTTAATCTTTCGAGCTTGTTTGGATCCGGTGTCGTTCAAATTTTGTGAAAATTATTTTTAGTACGGGAACGTCGTTTAAGTGGTGTGACAGTAATTCACAGGACTTCTTGCGCTTTCGAGGCATATTGCAGCTGTATGGGTAGATGTTCACGGTCTCAACCCAACCAGTTAATAATTGATCGATTCGATCTTTAATATGACAGTGACCAAAGCTAATCAAGTACAGCCTTATTGAAGACCAGGGTAGATCTACCTCAACCTTGTAGATATAGACATAACACCGGCCCGCGATTCGACGAAAATAGACATAAAACTAAATTGAATGGGTAACCAAAAGAGCGTGTAGTATAGTAGCACATGTTTATGCTTGATAACCAATAGGTTCTAAGTTCAATATCCATTATAACTACTTGTGTCCCTTTATTATTTATTAGGATTTCTATTTCATTGTGTAAGCTCATGGCCTCGCTTGGGCAAGCTCATGAAAATTGTTGGTGATCGGAGATGGACAAGATGAACAGGAAATTTGTGAATATTTTGTCGAGCTTATCGATTCCCAGACACGAAAATTTGATTTCATTAGCACGATTTATAATTGACATAACACGGGAAGTTACCTCTTTGCCCCATTTTGTGGAGTCTTCATATCTGCAAGAAGCCAAATCCTCTGCCTCTCTCAGCACCATTGAAGTCTCCCAGCAGTCAGTGCCCCGGTTTTCATATGGCCTCTTCATTTGCTGCAGACGTTTAATGAACTCATTGGACCCGCCAAAAACTGCCTTGAGGTCCATCGGATCGTACGTACCTAATTTGAAATCAACGGATAGCATTCCAATCACTAACAAGTAGCTGTAATATAACATATATTTATGAGGGATCCCTTTCATGTCTACTCTCAATTTTAAGCCGACTGTTTACTTCGACTGTTGGACCGACATGTTGCTGTATACGGCTTTAAGATATGTTGATGTGAGTGTGTCAAAACAAGTTACTCGATGGGACCGCTAACATTAGTGATGGGTCATCATGAGTGGATCGTGATATCATGTTGGACAGTTTCTACTGATCTAGATCTCACTTTTAGCTTCCGTGCGTAAATCCGAAAGACTATAGGAATTCTTCACTGATCTTAGCGTCTTAGCATATTGAACATAATACTACTGGCTTACCATCTTGGACTAACTTCCCATATAAAGCTTCCCTCTTGAGATAATAACAAGTCCCGGAGAGTAAGGGTCCCTGTAGTCCATCCATACCGTGCCAACAAACCTGCAGCAGTAGCCAGCGGTCTAATCAATTCATATTGAAACTCAAACATATAAGGTAAAATCGTGATACGAAAGTATAAAAATGGTATACACCATAAGTGATCAGGGGGATCTTAATATATATAAGAAGGTGCCATTTCTGTATAGATTATACGTTTCATTAGTCATTTGGGTAGATTTAAAGCAGAAGGTCGCCATTAAACACACACAACATTTAAAGGAAACTGAAGAGCACAGCATACTAACTGATGTCGAGTCTTATTACCCAAAATACTGAACGGAGTTTGCTGTCATATATGTCGTTCTCGCTGATGTTGCGAAAAATCTGAGGGAACTGAACGAACGCGAGAGATGGAGAGATCTTCGGATCCAAATGGAAGCACATTGCCTGCCTCGCTGAGGAAGGGTCGTTGCTGTACATGTCACAGTCTAACCCTAATATGTATGGGGAGTTGCTCATCACCCCAGACACCCTCAGCTTCAAAGTTGATCACAATCAAAACCCAAATGTGTTATATTATTGAATTGGCAACAGTGATTGACAGTCGACAGATATAAGAAATTTGAGATGATCATAACCGTTTATTGTAAAAGATTGATATTGACATTTGTTAATTAGATACGAAACTAATGTTCATTTCAAATTTCATATAGATAGTTAACTACCAACACTATAAAGTGCGTGAACCACCCATCAGCTAGGCCTGTTTTGTGAAAAATTGCACGGTTTAATCCTGGTTCATTCCGAACAATGTCCGGGCCACCGTTGCAGTCACTTTTATCTAACCAACCTCCTATCCGAACTAAGAAGATATTGAATTCCAAAACGTAGATACATACAAGAACATTGAGTGCCCCGGCTTTGAAATGATGCGGATAGGAAGGTCTCTTCTCCCTCGAAACATATACTAGTAGGGGCATCGCCAGTTGACCAGTTTGCCCCTCGTCATCCTGTGAATTTGCTCGAATGACCTGTCGTATATATTCATAAATTCAACCAACAATGATTTATGTATATAAGGTCATAACTCATGAATATATACAATATCCAATGCCACCAATTTTTCGTACGTACTAACAAAAATAATCATATATAATTATACATGCATGTATGTGAGATATTTATGCACGGAAAGCATATAAAATTCACGTTAAAAATTTAAATTAATAGTTTTTCCTTTAATTTTCGAAAATTTTATTTGTGATCATAAATATAAGAGGAATAATTATATAGTGATTGTATTTATCTTAATATTCCCATTAACAACACTTTTGGCTACAAATTTAGACCTAAGTCATTTGAATAATGACCTAATAATGAGAGGTTGGAAATGAATAGATCAACGAAGCAATGCATCCGAGATTTTGATGTGTTTGTCATCAAGTTCCCTGAATCTACCGGTCATCAGCCATTTTATACCTGAGACTATCAGATCTGCAATGGTCCAATCTCTTATTACAGATCTACGGCCAAGGAGGCATAAAGTACGAGTATTCAAAGATGAGACAAAATAATTTTCCTTAAAATTTCTTTAAAAAAAAAAGTTACGTGCGAGATAAGACGAGGAAAGTGAAGTCGAGCTGGAATCAATTACCCAATGACTGTGCGAGATAAGACGAGAAAAGCGAAGTTGAGCTGAGATGGAATCAATTACCCCAATGGACTGGCGAGTGACTGCGACCGTTGATGCTTGGATTCCAAGATTTTGGTCCCTGAATTTATTAACTCGTTCTTTGAACAGCTCGTACTTGTC
>NW_022204487.1:0-90013 GCF_007655135.1 Punica granatum | reverse complement strand
GATAATCTCTGTTCAGGATTCGACTAAGACTCACAAAGAGCATTGCGACGGATGAAAACCTCAATGTACAAGGTCAGCTAAGGGTGTAGACACCTTTTTTTATCTTCACATGAAGTATCCAGTGAACCTGAAAAACAATACGAGAATATTGAATTATCAGCATCAAGAGACGTATCGAGCTTATTATGGAATAGATGAACTAATTAATATAAATGGCGGCAGTTTTTCATTTGCTTACTTTATGAGGTAGTATACTGTAATGAAGGAGACCACAAATATGCAGCAACTTTACATATCTTCTGGTTTGATTCTTGTCAAACACCTGTACCGAGATAGAGTTCGATTAAAGTCCCAAAACACCAAAAGGTTTTAATGAAAGAGGACATTTATAGGAAAAAACAGAACCTTCTTAAAACGATCCATAGTCCCCGACAGTAAACCCCTCGATGCATCCATG
Source organism: Punica granatum (assembly GCF_007655135.1). Lineage (NCBI taxonomy): Eukaryota > Viridiplantae > Streptophyta > Magnoliopsida > Myrtales > Lythraceae > Punica > Punica granatum. Next base: position 89,556 of record NW_022204487.1, on the reverse strand, counting down.
CCGCCCCTGTTATTGCAAGAGGTTCTGTCGTAATGGAGAATGTGATTTCAATGCACAAGTAAAATTTAGATAACAAAGCTTACCATTATATCGAGCATACGGTTATGACTTTCCACCTCCTCGTGTATGTCACCGGTCAGCTGAGATAATTAAAGCAATGGGCAAAAGGTAGACTGAGAATGACTCGAAAAGGAAGTGATCAGAAATTAGGAATTACAGTACTATGTTGTGTTTCGTTAGCAGTCTCTGGATTACTAAAAAGCCACTTCCTAATTTTATGTCAGAAATGGCTCTTGCATCTCCTGTATATGAAAGTAAAATATGCAGAAGACTGCACTGAACAACCACAAACCTTTATTTATTCGCATGGCTATGCACTTTCGGATGTGGGGTTTTCCAACTGACCTTCTTAACGTATTGACCATATAACTCACATTACCAAGCAAATTCAGTCCAATTTAAGCAAGCATTTACCAGACAATTGCTTAACGAAAATAGATGCCCCGGAGAATCTATCTTCAGGAATTTCTGACTTCTCTTGTTGCACATGAAGCTTTATAAGGGGAAAAAATACAGAAAATATCTCAGAACCCGCCCACTATGAATTATGCATTTGTGTGAGTTGAATGTGTATAAGAAGCCCATTGAACAAGAAAGTTCAAAAGTTCACCACTGGCCAATAGTATAGCATTAGCTCAAGAAATTGTGCGTAAATAGACACATAAAGGATCTTAAGCACAACTTACTCTCTTCAGGAACATGACTCTTTCCTGCAAATTCTCCACTGCTTGGTCATTGTCATGCTCATTATTTCTCGTGTGGGTGTGAAGAGGAGGTTCCACGCCCTTCCTCAATGCCTCCATAACTGTCAAAAAGACCAGCCTTCGAGGCATGAGAGTCCCTGCATTTAGTCAACCAAAGAATGCATTTCAAAATTAAAACGAAAAAAGAAAACAACTGTAGAACCCTGTAAAAATAAGAGGAATTAAAACCAGGGGACATTTTGATGATATACTGGTAATTGTTAGGTCAAGAAACACATCAAAATAAAAATGAAGAACTGATTAGATTTCGGCTTATGACATTTTTAGCCATTAACTTCAATGAAATTCTTAATTGAACTTCCTCATCTCTTTCCCTCTTTCATCTCTGTATTTCAGATAAATTTAGAAGCTGCATCTTTCAAGCGTCACGAGCTCAAAGTAAAACAGAGGCCACCTAAGGTGGGTGATCAAACGTGTTCCATGAAATAAGAAGCAAGCAGGATGTGTTTCACTTCCTATATCAAGAGTATAAGCAAGAAAACAGAAAAATCAGAAAGCAATGAATTACCCTAGCCACCTAGTTAGAAGCATTAACATTAAAATATCCAAGAAGATTTATCGAAATGAAATTTGGTCTAATTGGAGGAAGTAAAAGTTGAGAAGGAAAGCTTCCTACTAAAGATGGAGCAACATTCAACTGGAGTACACTATCAATCCTGCTGAAGAGAGATATTAAGGCACTGATCTCAACTCTTATCTTCTTGAATATAACAACTTATTATGATTAAACGAACTCATGACCAAGTAAATCTCAAATTTTGAACTATTTTTAGTGACAACTTAATGTTCAATGACACACTTTAGTGCCTGTTTTCAACAAATATCAAGGCCGAGAAAATTTTTCACCTTTCTATCTCAATAAGATTTCCGAACATCTGCTGTTCCCCCAATGTTTAAACTTCAATCTCTATCCAATAAGCGACCAAAGAAAGAATCTATGCCTAATATCAGCACAATAACTCCAGTCCCAGAATCATCCGTCAAAATCATTAATCATAATCTCTTCCAAATACCACGGCCGATTCATCAACAATCTTAAGCGGAACTCAACAAGATCTGGCAGTACATGTAGTCAAACCACCCCAAACCTCAATCATATCCAACCTGCCCCGTGAAGGATCTAATTGAGGTAAACTCAAAGCACCGTATGGGAAGAAAAACGGAGTCCATGTACCAACTCACTACCGTTATTCGCGTCTCCAACCACAATTATACAGAAAAAGGGCGCATTTTACAAAATCACAAAACCGAAAATAAAAAAATAATAATAATAAAAAATTCAAGCTACTGCAAATAATCAAAACATGAACAAATCTTGGCATCCTATCGAGCGGTAAATTTCCTTCAACATCCTATTCCAGCAAAGCAAGGCGCAAGCTTGAGCTCGGTGCTGATCCTCAAGATAATCAATCACCCGATTCATATACTCTACAGACTAAACGAGACAGCGCGAGAATCAAAATCCAGCATCAGAAAGGCTTAATCCGCCTCCAATCATGTTAATTCTTGATCAAAACAGCTGAGAACAAGCGACTTTCACAGCAGCGAAGGAGTACGAACCTTTTGTAACTCATGCGTTCACCGGAGAAGGCGTCGATCGGAAGATTCTTCCCCGACGACAAGGGCTCGAGCGGTATATTGCTTTTGGAGAAGTTAAGGAAAGGGAAAATGGCCAGTCCGATTTCGGATTCTTCGATCAGTTCATTAGATCTGACATCTGAGGAGCTCCGAAGCTCCTACCAGCACAAAACACAAGTTTAAGTGAAATTCGGTTTTGCACCCTCAACTTTGATCTTTAGCCTATTATTCATCCAAAGATCCTATTAACTTTATTCCACTATTGAATCTCCAAACGTGATGGTCTAGTAGTTATAAGCTTACTCCCATATGATTTAGTAAGTTCACAATCCTAGTTCGAATCCCCTTACGCATTTATGTCAAAATATTGCTAAAAATGTGCTCTTCATTTAAGCTTGGGGACACCGACTTTTGTTTTATACTAGGCATTCGGTAGTGCTATGCTGACGAAGTCAATGCTTGCGTTGCTTATTACATTATGTAGCAGGGGTGATAAAGTTATCATTACTGATGCCCATCATTTTACCTATTAAAAAAAAACTTTGTACCACTATTGTAATATCGTCACGGGCTCAAACTCAACAGCTCGTGCAGGCACAGAGATTTTACATCTCTACCATCACACTTGAGGAGGTTTACACCACCATTGTAATACTGTCACGGGCTTAAACTCAGCAGCTCGTGCAGGGACAGAGATTTTAGCTCATGCACAATGAAGACGACATATATACGGATAGCAAGATCTCCACTGTCGCACTTGAGGAGGAATAAAAATTTCAACTAGTGACATTCTCCCCCCCCACCAATTTGCAAACGCCCTCGCTGTGATCTGTTCACATAGCGGCCCCAACATTTCGACGTCATATTCACCCCATACTACATCCCTGTGGGCTATAACTCAACCGACATAAACATGCATCGACATGGACACGAGTACAGATCAAGCTACCCCGCACTTTACACACTTCCGTTGAGTATCGTCTCATGTGTTTTTTTTATTATCCTGACAAGACACCATGACCGACACCTTATTGAACAAGTAACAACGACTCTTGAGACTCGAACTTGGAGTTCTCGCCTTCCCCACCCAGGAAAGCAATCCCTTAGCTAAGCCGTAACGTCCCCACGCATTTACTATGCCTCGCTAATGGAAGTTGTCATGGATTCCTTCCACTAGTAGGCTCTGATACCAATTTTCACCAGCTCAAACTCACCAGCTCATGGATTGGCTCTAGTGCTCCGATGCCTGTTCCCCATAAATAAATTCTCAAACGAACTTATACTGGGAGAGCTTTTTCACTTAATGAACCCATTCAGTTCGAATTGAATTAGTCAAAGACCCATTGAATTTCCAAATATCACAATATACACAAAACATTCACTTCCTTTCTTTTTTTTCCCCACCTCTTTCTAAACTCAACTTTCCAGTTCTCAACATCCGCGCTCATCTAAACCTTGGTTTGTCAATGCGATCCAAAGTTAATGTTGCCAGATCTATCAAAGATTTAACAAAATATCAACACCTCATCCTAGAGGCACCATCCAAGAGTAAAATTAAGGGCTTCGCAAATTGATCGGAAAATAAAATAAAAAAATTTCAGGTAAGAGAGAATTCTCCAATATGTTCTCCCCATGAAATCACTTGAACGCGTTAGGGAGCTGATTCCTCCTATAAACAGTTAGCTGTTTGAGCCAAATTGAAAGAACTTCAAAGACTACGGAAGGCAACCTCAAGACAACTCTAACTACAAGGACCATTCTGAGACTGCTAGCAAATTATAGAATTTGGGATTGAACTTTAAACCACATGCTCGGATGGAGGGACTTACGGAGGGGGAGTTTTACTCCTCCAAACTCTCTCGTTCTGTTAACTCCATCCAAGCAAAGCCTAATATTCCAACCAAAAACACAAATTTGATGAACATTTCTATGCAAACAATAAACCAGATCAATCATGCTGCTCTTTCGAAATTGCAGTGAACTAGGACATTAACGAATTTGAACAACTTTTGGAATGAACGCCAGAATTCCAGCATGAACTGCATTAACCTGAAAATACTGGGGTCAATGCAAGCAATTCTGTATTTGATGGGGCCTTGGAGATGCCTCTCTGCATTTCCTCCTCCACAACGATCACTAGCTTCACAAAAGAGTCTGATTCCGGGATATGACCTTACACACCTGATAGAGCATGCAAGAGACGGATCCCTCAATGTACAAGATCAGCCAAGCATTTAAACACTCCTTTATCTCCACATGAAGTATCCAACGAACCTGAAAAAAGAAAGAAGAATTGGAAGGACTCATACTTCAAGCTATTATAATTTCAAGCTATCAAAAATCAACTTGATTAGATGGGAGTAGGCTTTGATGAAACTTACTTGATGAGGAAGTATACTGAAATGAATAAGACTACAAAATATGCAGCAAGTTTACATACTTGCCGGTTTGATTTTTTATCAAAAACCTGCAATTAGATTAACTCTATTCAATTAAACAGGTCCCAGCAGCTTAAGAAATGAATGCACAATGTAAATTGGACAAATTAGCAGAGAAAATGTGGGTTCTGACACCTTTTTGAAACGATCTACAGTGCGAGACATGGTACCTCTTGATGCATCCATGCTCTTTCCCTACTATCACAAGAAGCTCCATCATGATCAAGGTTATATCGAGTGAATAAAGGAGAACAAGAAAGGATTTTATACCATTTTGTCGAGGAGATGATTATGATTTTCCACCTCATTGTGTATGTCACCAGTTAACTGTGAAAATTAAATGAGCGAAAAAATATTAGACTGGCCAAGTTATTATTAAGCTATCAATACAGGCTAATCTAACAACTAACATGTGCACATGAGGGTCATCCCTGGCAAATTCAATCCAGTGTAAGCACCAAACACTAGAAAACTGCAGGGTAATGCACTCAGTACATTTCCTTACAAATTTCTTAGCTCGGAACAAAGTTTTACCATAGAAGTGTAAGCACCAAACACTAGTCGAACGTATGCATCTACTTACTTTATTTTATTATTAAAAATTCACTAATAAATAATAATTTCTAGACCAAGTAACATGACATAGGATATAGTAAAGGTTGTTTGCAGAGTCCCAATAATATAAATAATGCCCTCAATGGGAAAAATCTCCTGATAAATGAGAAAGTTTCTTAAAGTCAACTAAAAGAAGTGGCAAATGAATAGAAAGATCCCCTCAATGATTTCCTCAAGGATTTTAAGCAAGAACTTACCCTCTTCAGGAACGTCACTCTGTCATGCAAACTGTCCACAGCTTTGTCATTGTCATGCTCATTAATTTCATGGGAGCGTGAAGAGGAGCTTCCACGCCCTTCCTCGATATTACTGTAATTATCAAAAAGAGAGGCCCTAGAGGCACGAGAGTCCCTGCATTTAGTCCACCAAAAGAATGCATTTCAAAATTAAAACAAAAGAAGAAACGGCTGTAGATAAATAGATAGACTATAAAAATAAGAGGAATTAAAACCAGATGATATTTTGATGATATACTGGTAATTGTTAGGTCAAGAACACTGCAAAATAATAATGCAGAACGGATAGATGACGGCCTATGACATTTTTAGCCATTAACTGCTATGAACTTATTCATTGAACTTCCTCTCACTCTTCCCCTCTTCATCTTGTATTCAGATAAAAACGCGCCCTAAGTAAAACAGAGGCCACCTAAGGTGGGCGATCAAACGTGTTCCTTGAAATAAGAAGCAAGCAGGATGTGTTTCACTTTCTACATAGTCACCCAGTCAGACGAATCAAAAAGCAATGAATTACCCCTAGCCAACTAGTCAGAAGTATTACCAATCAAATATGCAAGATACATCGAAAAGAAATTTGGTCTAATTAGAGGAAGTAAAAATTGAGAAGGAAAGCTTCCTTCTAAAGATGGAGCGACATTCAACTGGAGTACACTATCAATCCTGCTGAAGAGAGATATAAGGCACCGATCTCAACTCTTATCTTCTTGTGGAGTGTAACAACTTATTATGTTTAAACGAACTCATGACCAAGTAAATCTCAAATTTTGAACTATTTTTAATGTTCAATGACATGCTTAATTGCCCGTTTTCAGAAAATATAAAGGCTGAGAAGTTTGTTTACCTTTCTATCTCATTAGGATTTCCAAACAACTGTTGTTCACCTAATGTTTAAACTTCAACTATATCCAATGAGCGACCAAAGAAGGAAAGAATCTAGGCCTAATATAGGCACCAGAACTCCAACCCCAGAAAATTCATTGATCATAATCTCTTTCAATGCCACAGCAGATTCATTAACAATCTTAAGCGAAACTCAACAAGATGTGGCAGTACATGTAGTCCAACCAACCCCACCCCAATCATATCCAACCTGACCCCTGAAGGATCTAATTTGATGTAAACTCAAAGCACCATATGTGAACACAATACGGCGTCCATGAACCAACTCGCTGGCGATTTTCGCATCTCCACAATTATACAGAAAAAGTATGCATTTTACTAAATCACGACAACCGAAAATCAATAAAAAAAGAAATTCAGCTACTGCAAAGAGAATCAGAACATGAACAATTATCTGCAGCCTATCGAGCGGTAAATTTCTTTCAATATCCTATCCCCACAAAGCAAGGTTGAGCTCAGTGTTTCTCGTCAAGATCATCAATCACCGGGTCCTATACTCTACAGACTAAACGAGACAGCGCGAGAATCAAAATCCAGCACCCGAAGGGCCAAATCCGCCTCCAATCATGTTAATTCTTGATCAGAAACAGCTGAGCACAAGCGATTTTCACAGCAGCGAAGGACCACGAACCTTTTGTAACTCATCGCGTTCACCGGAAAAGGCGTCGATCGGAAGATTCTTCCCCGACGACAAGGGCTCGAGCGTTATATTGCTTCCCGAGAAAGTTAAGGAAAGGCAAATGGCCAGTCCGATTTCGGATTCTTCGATCGGTTCATTAGATCTGAGGAGCTTCGAAGCCCCTACCCGCAAAAAAAACAAATTTCAGGGAAATTCGATTTTGCATCCTCAACTTTGATCTTTAGTCTATTAATTTATCCCAAAGGTCCTTTCTAGGGGTTGTACAAAAAATTCCGACAATCGAACCATCTCGCAAAACCGTTCCGTTTCCGAGCTGAAAACTGAATTAATTGGTATAGGAGATATTTGGTTCGGAATTTCAAAACTAAAATCGCTTATGGAGCGGTTACGATTTTTAAAATTATAAAATCGCATTTAACCGCCTGTCCTGAGTGTATATATTTATAACATTATTATATATATTATTTATGAAATTTGAAAGTTTTAATTTAATAAAAGGTTAAAAAAGAATAAAATTCCTAATTCTAGTCTTAGATGAATTATTTTTTAACTTCCTCTATTTAGATATATGAATGAATGTGGTATATGGATGAATAGAAGTCAAAATAAAATCATAATTTTAGATTTTTCTAAAAAAGATTTTATAATAGCGGTTCTCTTCGGTTAACCGATTCATAAAACCAATTATTTTTCGAGACGATTTTACTCCTTCAACTCGATTTCAATTACGGTCACGGTTCATAAAGTTTTTGTCCAAAAAATTTAAAACAGTTACAATTCATGCTATAAACCGTACCGAACCATCCCGCGTCCAATCCTACATTTCACTTTATACCACTATTGTAATACTGTCATAGGCTCAGATTCAGCAGCTCATGCAAGCACACGGATATTTTAGAGTCCATTACTTGGAATATGCACCGATAATATTGCAGAACATATCAACTCATGCAAGATGAAAACGACACATAAACAGATAGTAAGATCTCCATTATCGCACTTGGGGAGGGATGGAAATGTCAACTCGTGACATTCTCCCCACTCAATCTGCAAACGCCTTTATTGTGATTTGTCCTCGTAGCGACCCAACGTTTCGATGTCATATTTACACACACATCCCAATGGGGTCAGTCCCTCTATAACTCAGGGTTCGCTAGCATAAACAAAATTCATGAAAACATGAAAAGACTCCCAACCCATAATCAACTAGACATTAGACCCGCGCATTGCGCGAGTTTATTACAAGGTCTTCACTAATGAAAAAAACCAAATCTTTTGGATATGCACAACAGTAATTTCAATGACGAATACGGATATGAGAAATCACATTAAAAAAAGCAAGATTTTTATTATGATGACAAGCTAATTCTACCAATTCCATTTGGTAAGATCCAGATAATGTTTTAATATGATATTAGTACGTCTTACAATTCATATTAAAACAGTAACCTATATTTCAAATTTCAAAATTTATTATTATTAAATAATATACCAATTCTACCAAATCGAATGGGTAAAATTCAGTGTAATGTTTTATTAATGCGGCTCTGTAATTCTATCAATTTTTAATATATTTTCTTTTGTGAACCCTGGTACGAAAGCCCAATGAGTCCCGACTAATTCAACAAAACTAGGCGGTTCACTAAGGAGTAAAGCTCTCCCAACGTAAATTTTGTCATTTTAATACATGTTTTTTTTATTAATATAACATTGTAATTCTACCAATTCGAATTGGCAAAATCCGTGTAATGTTTTTTATTTAATTATAGATTTTCACTAACACGATAATATAATTCTATATAGGTTATTAATACATCTTTTTTTTATTTAATTGGTGTAGTATTAAAAAATAATATGTTTTTATTATTAATTTTTTCTTATTGAAATAGTAATTATTTAATTAAGAAATATCATATGGTGACACGTGGCGAAAATCACATGAGAACTTTCATATGCAACGACATATAGCAAAAGCTAAAGAGACAAAAATCACACGTGTCATCACCTGATTAAGTGTTCTAGGCATTATATATTATATTTTGATATTTTGATTCGAAAATCCATATAATGCTTTTTATTTAAATTATATTCTTAATAACACGACGATATAATTATATATTGTTTATTAATACATCTTGTTTTTTACTTAATTGGTGTAGTATTACATAATAATATGTTTTTTATTATTAATTTTTTTTATTAGGAAACATTACATGGTGACACGTGGCGAAAATCATATGGGAACATCCATATGCGATGACACATGGTGAAAGCTACAGAGGCCAAAGATCAAGCGTGTTGTTACCTAGTTAAGTGTTCCAAGTATTATACATTATATATTAATTCTTAATCCAATTTCTTTTTGTGAACCCTGATATGAAAGCCCAATAGACCCTGACTAATTCAATCAAGCTTGGCGGCCTACAAATGGATAAAACTCTCTTAACGTGAATTTTATTCTTTTAATACATGTTTTTTCTATTAATGTGACATTGTAATTCTGCCAATTCGAATTGCTAAAATTTGTGTAATGTTTTTTTATTTAAATTATAGATTTTTATTAACATGGTGATCTATTCTATATAGATTACTAATACATCTTTTTTATTTAATCGCTATAGTATTAAAATAATATGTTTATTATTATCTTTTTTGAAATAGTAATTATGTAATTAAGAAACATTATATGGCGACGAGTGGTGAAAACCACATGGGAACTTGCTTGCATACGCGACAACACACAACAGGAGCTAAAGAGGTAAAGATCACTCTTGTCGTTACCTAGTTAAGTGTTCCATACATTATATTTTATCTATTGATATATTGATTCGAATTGGTAAAATCCATATAATGTTTTTTTATTTTAATTATAGAGTTTTACTAACATGACGATATAATTCTATATAGATTATTAATACATCTTTTTTTACTTCATTGGTGCAGTATGACAAAATAATTTTTTTTACTATTAATTTTATTTTTCTTTTTGAAATAGTATTATGTAATCGAGAAACATTACAAGGCTATACATGGTGGAAATCACATGGGAACTTGCATATGCAACGACACATGGTAGAAGCTAAAGAGGTCAAAGATCAAGCATGTCGTTACCTGGCTAAGTATTCTAGGCATTATATACTATATATTGATTCTACCAGTTCTCAATACATTTTTTTTTATGTAAATCCTGGTACGGAAGTCCAATCCCAACTAATCCAGTTGAGTTGAGCGGTCCACTAAGAGATAAAGTTCTCTCAACGAGAGTTTTGTCAGCTTAATACATGTTTTTTTTTAAAATATGACATTGTAGTTCTACCAATTCGAATTGGTAAAATCCTTGTAATATTTTTTATTCAAATTATAGTTTTTTACTAACATGATGATATAATTCTATATAGATTATTAATACATCTTTTTATTTAATTGGTGTAATATTAAAAAATAATATGTTTTTTTTTTATTTTTGAAATATAATTATGTAATTAAGAAACATGGCATGGCGACACGTGGCGAAAATCACATGGAAACTTGCATACATGATGACACGTGGCGGAAACTAAAGAGGCAAAGATCGCACGTATTGTCACATGATTTCAGGGATTATATGTTATATATTAATTAACTATATAAATGAAAGTTGCCCTCTCTATAGAACTTCAAAATCCTAAGAGCTTCTCTAGATAAGGAAGGGCAGAAGGAGGGGAAGGGAAGAAAGAAGAGTGTCTGGTAAGGGGAGGAGAGGGATAATATATTCCTTGTTTGGATGGGTAAAGATGTGATAACTTCTTCCATCCCATGTTTGGATAGAAATTTAAAATATTGTGATAGAGAGGGTTATTTAAATGAAATGATTTTTTGCCGTTATATTTTTACTATGTCAGTAGAATAGTGAATAAATAAGCCTTTTCACATTCATATCCCTCCTTAATGAACTTTTTTAGGGTTTGAAAGGATAACTAATCCCTCCTGACCCTTTTCCTTCCAAAAAATACCCAAACATGGGGTGGTATAATTTACCCCTCGACACCCCTCCCTCTCCCTCTCAATTCCTCTATCCAAACATATTGTAAGGCTTCAACAAAAACTAAATGGTTAATAGCCTAAAAAAACACATATTTTTCAAAAGTTCCTAAATCTAGCACAAACTTTAAAAATTTTCTGTAAAAGCACAACGTTTCAAAACTGATCAAAATCTAGCCCGCCGTTAACATCCGTCCATAGAATACTGTGAAATGCTTACGTGGTCGTTAATTGCTGTTCAGCTGGCTGTTATCTTCCACGTGTATGCATCCCATTGGTGGGCCTATTTTCCTTTTCCCTTCAACCCATCCCCTGTTCTTCCTCTTCCCCTATCCCGTTCTTTCTCGTCCCCCATCATCGCCGCCAATACCATTGCCACAACCACTCCCCCATCCCTTGGGACGTCGAAGAAACTTCTCCCTTATGCTTCCCCTTCTTCTAGATGCCACCTCCTGCAGCTCCCATCTGCCCCGACATCATCCAATTCCATCCCTTGTTCCTTACACGGCTTGTTCTTATCCGATTTTCCGTGAACTCAATGACCCCAACAAGAAATGTGAGACCGGGAACCTCGTATTACGGTTCAACTGTCTCGGACTTCTCCAAGATGGTCGAGATTGTCTCGAAGGATTCTTCATCTTCATTCATCCTCTGCTTCTTTCTCTCGAGACCATAAACACCACTTCAGCTCTCTCTCGTCCTCTCTTAACCACCATTATCATTTTCGTTTTCCTTCCTTGCTCTTCCCTTGTTCCAAGCGGCTTCTTTCCCTACCTCTTAAGCCTCTCCTGCCTATATTTCCTTCCATCACCGCCACCTCCATCCATCATCTCTTTCCATCCTTCTCCTTCTTCCACTTCCATGGCCCCTCCTTGAACTACCATCAAATCGACTTCTCTCCTTCCTTCCATGTTCCTGCTGATGTGTTGTCCCTCCTCCTTCCCTAATTGCTAATGCTCGCCCTTCAGAGTTGTTGCTGCTTTGCGGCCCCTCCCTGAGCTCCTGGAGTCATAGTCGTTGTTGTTCGCTTCTCTTATACTCCCTACTACTGTGTTGTTGTTGTTGTTGTTGTTGTTGTTGTTGTTGTTCCGTGTTGTTGTTGGTGCCAGTGCTCCAGGCCCCTTCTTACTCTCTGCTGTTGTTGCTGGTGCTAGTTCAAACTTCTCTACTTGCTGTTGTCCAGCCCCTTGCGAGCTTCCCCTAAACTAGTGCAACTGTTGCTCGAGTCTTCTCCATGAACTCGAGTTCATTGTAGTTGCTCTCCCGAAATTGCTCAAGCCTACGGTGGTAGTGATTTGGCGAAGGATGCCGGAGTGATGGTGGCGGTGGTGTTGGCAGCGACAATGGGGGATGAGAACAAACACGAGAGTGGAAGTGAAAAAACAAGGGATGAGTTGAAGGGAAAATGAAAATAAGCCCGCTAATAGGGTGCATACACGTGGAAGATAACGGTTAGTTGGACAGCAATTAATGGCCACATAAGCATTTCATGGCATTCCATGGACGAATGTTAACGGCGTGCTAATTTTTTATCAGTTTTGAAACGTTGTGCTTTCACAGAAAATTTTTAAAGTTCGTGCTAGATTTGGGAACTTTTGAAAAGTATGTATTTTTTTATACTATTTACCCAAAACTAAATTACTACTTTGTAGTCTAGCCTAGGTTTCGAGAGGACTTGAAGCTAGCTTGACCATTTGAAGGAATCTCCCATTAAAAATTCAGATCCTAAATCCCTCAAATCACACATTCTAAATTTTTAAATCAACAGCATAATCAAAAGATTACCTGAATGTCTTGCGGAAGTCGATAATTAGATCTTCCAGGTCAATATATGGTAACTGTAATTTTTAATTTCTCTATTTGAGTAATAGGGTCTCAAAAGATTGTCCCTTTAACTTATGATTTGGGGACCATAATCCATTAATTGTAATCAATTATCGTAATTTCTAATTTTGTCCATCATAAGATTAGATATTGCTCTTTTGGTGTCTGCACATTATGTCTCACGCTCTTATGAGATGTCGTTAAGGCCAATTACTCAAATCTTAATTAGATCATTTTATTAAACAATGCAAAATTTCCACTAAAGTTATAAATGATTGGGTTTATCTCTAATCAGATGCTCGAACTGATAGATTGTAGTACTCAATCTCTTGGAATTAACCATCCTCAACACTTGCTCTCACACGTCTAAACCACAAGTTCCTAAACCAATCTTAACACTCATGGCCTCATGTGTCAAAGGATACATGGACCTAAAACCACATCCAACATTCACTCTCGTATTGGACACACAACCCTAAATGCAGGTTTGGCTTGGTGTGAACACACACGTACACATGAAAACATAACTCGTTTTGATACCATATAAAATTTTCACTAGAAGTGATTCAGTCCATCTCAAATTCAAAAACTCGAGCTGATAGATCGTGATACCCAATTAATCTCTCATAAACCTAACGTTTTATTACTATTTTTTTTATGTGGAATTTACCATTCTCAACAGTTAATTAATTAGAGTGGGCATACTCCACAACTAATATATATCCAATAAAATTCAACATATGCTGCAGCATGCGTGCTACTTTGGAAGATCTCTGCAGACAGATACCTCATAATTCACTCTCTTCAGATATCATAGATGTAGCATGTCCATAGCAGCCTTACGCCCTTAATATGATTGCTTCCAACTTGCTTTCTTTAACAGATTGCCGCCAGCAAACCTCAGAATTCCAATGGGTTATCTTTTCGCGGACTCCTACCCTACCAACCAATATATATTTACGTTTTAACCTAAAGTACTTCTCTAGATTCATGAGGTTTAATTTTTGCTATAATAATGGAGAGTATGATTAATTGCCTTTCAAGGCAATTAATTATGTAGATTTCGTCCAGATATATATTAGTTGAAAATTGAAATCAAGGAAGATTTAAAAACTCATATTTAATTACCTACTTGACAAGTGTCATGACTTCACCCTTCCGTTAATTAATTAATAGTCAGTAAATCTAAATTGCAAACTTAATTAACATCATTGACAAGGATGTTATGCATATTTAATGCTATTTACTCTGTTCTACGGTTTCTTTTTCTTATGAACTAATCGAGGATATACTGATGTAAACTCATAATGAGATGTTTATGTAGTCTTAATTTCCACATCTACGACTTTTTGGTCATGATGTCGAGATGGGAGTTTGAATTTCAACCGAATGTAGATGATGGAATTGATCGTGATAGACGTGTTCGGCAGTCGGCCCATAGATGACCGAGGAAACTGAAATTTATACATCAATGAGAAATCAATAATACATTAAATATCACTTCAAAGATTACTTAAGGTAGCAAATTAACTATTATCTCGTAACCCAAGCTATGAGTTTTCATGTTTGTTATTAGCAATAAATGTCCAATATTATTTTGGCTTTTAAATATGGATAAATTCGTAAAAATAAAACACCAAGAAAGAAGAATACAGCCTGTTTGATTTTGCAATCAAGTTTTTAAAATTTTGACTCTAACTTTAAATATGTTCACTACACAATAAAATCAACAATACAATTATTACTTTTTCCTTTTTTCTTTAATTTTTTTAATCATTCATTCAATTTTCATACATATTATTTTGGCTTTTAAATACGGTAAATTCGTAAAAATAAACACCAAGAAAGAAGAATACAGCCCGTTGATTTTGCAATCAAGTTTTTAAATTTTAACTCTAATTTTAATATGTTCACTACACAATAAAAATCAACATACAATTATTACTTTTTCTTTTTTCTTTAATTTTTTTAATCATTCAATCAATTTTAAATACTAAATTCTCTCAACTATACATTTTTTTTACAATTTAACCACGCAATCATTATTTTCTCTCAACTATTCATTACTTTTTCATACTTTTTCTCATAATTCAACAACACAATCATTATAACTCAATTAAAATAAAAATCAACTCTATTAACTCTAAAATCAAAATTTTTGTATCACCGATCAAATTTTAATTCTAACCACTAAGATATCCGCTTTCTTACCAATAAGGCAACGATAATAGATCAATGAAATCGGATAACTGTAGGAAAGCCCATTTTTTATATTTTGATACTGATAAAAAAGAAAATAGAAAACCACAATTTGGACAAAAGAAAATTGAGGAAAGGGGAGTTAATTAATTTGCCCTTCCTTCATTGACCCAAAAATTTTTTTGCCCTTCCTTCAACAAAAATTAACGAAGGAAGTGGGGAGAGTTACAAAAATCAAAAAGAAAAAAAGATATAAAAAAAACAATCTGAATGCAATTATGAGCCAAGATGAACAATACTGTATTGTTCTCATTTATTCTAAAAGAAAAAAAATTAAAAGAAAGAAAAGAAAAGAAAAATCAGTCATATATATAATTCCACTTGCCGTTATATCTGCCTAATCATTTCCACATCGAACAGTTCCCCATTAACCCAACATTAGGGAAAACATATCTATAGATTCTATACTGGCACGAAGGAAGGCCGACGCGGGCCCGGTTCGTAGCTGAAGGGGGCAGCCGGGTGCTGCCACTTCTTGAACACCTCCGGCTGCTTGTTCTCCGACGGCTCGGCCCGAGACGGCTCTGCCGCCGCTGGCCGCTCGCAGGGCGCCACCCTGGGCGGGGAGGTGGGCGAGGTGGCCAGGGGGGACAGGAGGGGTATCGCCACGTTCCACTTCGGGGCCGCCGGGCTGATCTGGAGCGACGACGGCGCTCGCCTCTGGAGCCTACTGGGCGGCTTCGGCGGCGCTCCCCGGCCGCAGCTCGCCGCGTTTCTGGGAGTTTTGCCTGAAATTGCATCGGCCATTTTCTTCTTCTTGTGGTGGAAATGTGCGTGAGAGAGAGAGAGAGAGAGAGAGGAGATTTCTGTTTGGTGTGAACGGAGAAGGGAAGAGGGAAACGGTTATTTAATACGTCGTCGGAATTTTCGGGAAAAAATGGGAAATTCATAGGGCAGAATTCTCTCTGCTGCTGTGCCACAAACATATCGTGGACCCGAGCAATTAGAGCCGTTGATCACTAACATGGTCCCATCATAATTTGATCGATGGTGATTGTTAAACAATCAACGATTCGTGATTGGAGTCAACTCGCACCCGAACGCTATTAATCTCACAACATTATAAGAGAATACCCGTAATCTTACCCAATAAAAAAAAGTTAATCAATGATTTTACACTCTTTGTTTATAATTAATTACCCGTAGTCGGGGTTGAATTTTGTAAGACTTAATTTCCATAATGGAATTTTTTCTAATTTATAAGAATTAATTAATTTTTTTTGGTCGAGATTAGGAATTGTTGTTATTGATTACTATGTCCTGCCTGCAATAGTTAATGAAATCCGGCGCTGCGGTTTTATGCTTTTCTTATTTCCGGTCTCGGCTTGATCTGAAGTTTGACCAGAGATTCTCTACTTTCCATTTTCTTCGTGTTTGTTGTTTGACTGGGATTTTGTGGACTGTAGTGTGTTATCAATTTAGGTTACCATCAATGATAGATTTAGGTTACCAAATTAAAGTAAGAATCAAGAATAATGCGCAAGATCGTCCCGTATAAAATGATTTTAGAGTCACCATTAATGAAAATGCAACAAATGATATAGAAGTGGTCTATACGATATGACTAGGCATGTCGGCAGCGTATAGTTAAGGAATTAAGATTTGTGCCCAAATTGGAATTTTAATCCGAGACAATATCACCCGATATTCGTTTCTCATATTTTCAGGTGCTCGACGTGGTATCTGTATTTGTTTTCATGATCTAATTAAGTATGTTGAAATCGATTGTTATTCCATGAGTGAAGATCTAAAAACCCCTGGATCTCCGGCCAAAATATGATTGGCGGACTTGTTTATGGAGCCTCCTGGTTGAGAAGAGTTTAAATTATATTTTGGCAATTACACATGTTTTAATCTATTCTCAGTGCCACCAAAAGGAAAATTCATGTAACTGTATTTTCGCTATAACAGGGGCTCATACTTCCCAAAAAAAAAAAAGGGACTGGGGACATAAAGAAAGGTTATCAAAGACACCGTGAAATGTATTAATGATCCTCACGATTTTCTGATCAAATGTATATATATTCTGAATTTTTTTGTTTTTTATATCTACTAGTATCCAGAAGTCCAATTTGCCCAACTTATCCAGTTTGAGCCGCTCAGCCATTAAGGAATAAAACTCTTTCAATTAAAATTTATTTTCCATTCACAAGACTCGAAAGCGGGACATTGCTAAGGAAAATAAATGCCGAACCTTTTGAATTAACCATTATTATTGTTCAGAATTATTTTTACATGGTGTGGGCTAAAAAATTACATTGCAAAA
Source organism: Punica granatum (assembly GCF_007655135.1). Taxonomy (NCBI): domain Eukaryota; kingdom Viridiplantae; phylum Streptophyta; class Magnoliopsida; order Myrtales; family Lythraceae; genus Punica; species Punica granatum. Next base: position 71,953 of record NW_022204487.1, on the reverse strand, counting down.
CGATTTCTTCAGATAAGTATATAGTCAATAATTATTTCTCATATTTGTTTATTTATATTAATAACAACGATATGTTTACGCTTTAAGTGCTCTTATTAGATAAACCGTTCAATTGAAAAGTTCGAACATTACAAAACATAGAAGTTGGGATGCAAGCTGCATCTAACTACCCGTTAATCCGAAATATTCTATTTTCTTACTCTTATATTTTTACTTTCTCTTATCTCCTTCATTCATCACTCCTTTTTTCTTTTTCACAATGGTGTAATTTTAGAATGGCTAACATGTATATGACATTCAATCTTTAATTCAATCGACTCTTTTAAAATTTTTTGAGCACTTATTTATCAGTACATATATACTGAGTCAACAATATATGTTCTATCAACATACATACATCTTACTAAATATTTTAGAATTGCAAGTATCGCGGTCATAGTGTAGGCACAAAGTATTATAACCTCCAAAATATATATAGCTATAAGAATAAAAGAAATCCCAAAACATCTTAATCCTCTTCCGGTTCTCCTTCTTTAGCTTCACTCAACACTTAAATAGAGAATTTATAGCATTCCAACTCATCTCATTAATAGGATTTGTGAGAGAATAAGGTTTTCCCTAATACATTATGGTCCATTATCATTTAAAAGAGCATTTGGTTATTCAATAATAGTTTTACTTTTAAAAAAGCTTTTTTAGATGTGAATAAAATTTTCAAATGATAAAAAACCGAATTTACGATTTGTTTTTCATTTGAGTCAAACCAAAACAAATTGAAAGCGAGCAACCCTACATGCCACTGCGGCGTCATCTCTTTTGAATAATCAAATGATATTTCGAAAATAAGACAAATGAATCAATCAAGTGTTTCAGCGCTTGTTCCTTTTAAATAAGATTTCGGTTCGTGTCTTGTGTGGATGGAGAGTGTTCAGGATTTGGAGAGCGCTCCCTTAGTATGCCAACTCGATTCGAACATAGATTGGTCGGAGTCCATTGGGCTTTTAGATAATACGTGGTGTATACAAAAATAAAATCTACTAGAAAAGACAGGAAAATGCAAAAAAGAAACTGAAAAAGAAATTTTTTTTTATCTAATATCAGTTAATTCAAGTGACTCAGCCGTTTATTCCTCTTAGATAAAGTTTCGAGTTTGAGTCTTGTATAAATAGAAAGAGCACACGATTTGAAGAGGTATGCCCCTGACTGACTTGAGCCTTAATTGGTCAGGTTTATTGGGCTTCTAGATAATAGTTGGTATACACTAAAAATAAGATATATTGCCAAACTAGAAAGTGCAAAAAAGAAAAAAGAAAAACAGGCGCTACTCGCCCTCTCATTCTGATGGAGGAACTTTCATTGCTGACAGGGTCTATTGGGTTTCTAGAAAATAATTACGGGCCGTTTGGATTCAGAGTTAAAGTTACTTTGATTTTGATTTTGATTTTGATTGTGGAAAATGACAAATGAGATGTGATTATAAATTTGACTTGGGAAACGTGTGTTTTTGTTGTGTAGTGTGTTGAGTTAAAGTTAAAGTTAAAATTTTTGAATTGGGAAATGTGTATTTTTGTTATGTAGTGTGTTGAGTTAAAGTTAAAGTTAAAGTTAAAAATAATAGATTGTGAATCCAAACGGCCGTGTTTACACTGAAATAAAATATACTACAAAAATCGAAAATTGCAAAAAAAAAAAAAAAAGCCATGTGTTTGGAAAGGGCAGCACTCCCTTCTGATTCCGATGGATGAGCTTTCACTGTTGTATATATAAAAATTAAATATAAATATAAATGTAAATATATAATATAATATCATATAACAATATCATAATATAATAATATAATATAACAATATCATAATATAATAATATAATAATTATATTTGTTTTTAATTCACGTGAACCAATGACTAATTGCTATTTTTAGATCTCACAATGATGCAGATCATCTCTGCAACCATGTTACATGTCTCGAGTCAATGGAAGGAATGCTCAGAAAACTAGGAATAGAGTGTCCTCACGAACGTGACAATTAACAATATTGAAAGGTTCAGACTGGGAGAGGTTAAATCGTAGCCTAGCTTCTATAATATTATTAAGCAGTCCATGTCGTGCCTGCTTAGTATGTTCGTGCGAATTACTTATGACGACCTTCCGATAATATTAGAATTGGTAAAAATTTCCTTATTAGCTGAGACAACAGGAAGACCGAATTTAATTTTTTATTGCTTTTAATCTTTTGATATAGAAAATTGGAATAGAATAAGCCATTGAAAATCTCTAATCAGGGAGACTAGGCACTGATCCCCAACTTCCAAGATAAATCTCCATACATTGTACCTAAAAGTTCGGGTTAATCACACGAGAATTTACACCAAATGGCTAAATTTAGCACCGATCGTTCATCAACCATCAAATTCATACACTGAAATCTCAATCCACAGTAAATAAACTAATTGGACCAAAAGCAAAAAAGAACTTGTTATAAGTATTACTTTCTACATTAATTACTGGTTTGTAGAGAAGCATATACAGCTCGAACATAAATCATGCATGATGCACAATTTACTCTTTTCATGTTTAGCTGCTCCTAAAACTTATGATTGCCTTTTCAATCACGTCTTTCATGTGTCATGAGCAACGAAGCTAAAGACTATATGAGCTATTATTCCAAGAAAGCATGTTTCTTTCCGTTGATAGATCATGTGGTGTTTTCGATTTATTGGTTGACACTGATTTGAATTCAGGCATTGGCTTAACCCTGACCATGAAATGTTTCGAGTGACAGTCATATAAAATCTATATCCACTAATTACGTTGAATTACATCCCCGTAGTTATTCTAAAATAACATTTTCGTAGGATGTTCGATAATAAAACTAAACAAAGATATTTAATTTGTTATTATTTTTTAGATGGGGAACTGCAAACAGTGTCGTCAAGAATAAGAAATCGGTGAGGGTTCTAATGATTGACGCTCTCCGAAGCAAACACTGCCCGCACTTTTCCAACCGATCAACTAACCAACCGAAATCGACGTCGGAAGTCTCTTTCGTGACCAACAGACTTTGACCGACAACTCTAATTTCAATGATATAAATTGTTTGCATTCCAAGATCGAAAGATGAAGCAGAAACTAGCTATGACCATGAGAATTAGTTGTTTAATAGTTGGCATGTTGAATTGTAGACATGCATAATGAATGTAATTTACTTCGATGGTATCAAAGCTAACATTATAGATCTTGCGACAACTATGGAAGTCGATTTAATTAATTCGTCATCGCAAGGGGGTCAATAATATATATATAATATCTATATTGATCTTCTGATAACCTTTATAGAGCCCATCTTGGCTAGGTCCATAAATATATATATCATTCATGTGATTTATGTAGATTTGTGTTTGTAATAAAATTGTATCACTTCTAAATTTATCAGAAACACGTTGGAGGGGGACAAGAGAGAAATAAGGAGAAGGAAAGATTAGGAAGTAGTGGATATATAATTTAGTAGTTTAATTTATTTGGCAGTTATTTTATGAAATTTACAGATTATCTTTATCTAATAATGGCCCTTATGTTCACCCAGAAAAACAATGGTCCTTGTCATTTTAGAAGCATGTGGTACATTGGCATTTTGGGAAAACAAAAGTGAGTTGAAAAGGGTTTTCGAGTTTAACACTGAGAAAAGAAGAGATGAGATAACCTATGACAAGAAAATTAAAGTGCATTTAATATTAAATTATGTTAAACATAGTGTATCGTTCCTCTTCCCGTGCACATCGGAGCCCAATTAATGTTGTTTCATCCTATCGATATTTCCTCAACAAATTTGTTTATGCGCGTGTACAAGGACAGATCAAGATTTTCTCGGCACCAAGACAGGATTATATTTAACACGGGGCACCACGCGAAGCGTTCTCATATCTAATGATAAGATAAGAATCATAGATGATCTCTATGACCGAACACCGTTTGATATAATTTGTATGGTCTTTCTTTTTGGTCAAGGATTCCGAGGGAAAATTTAAGTTTGTGCGGTTCAGAATTGTTGTCCCGTTGATGTATTTTTGTAAACCACGAGAAACGAACACATAATAAGACATTGAAGATGCGGTTTGTTTGTCATGGGGAACGTGGTCAAAGTTCGGTGGTCAAAGGACCAAACTGTCATTTCAGGAATATTCTTATTTTTTTTTTACGTGCACTTTGTATAAAAAATCGTATGATTTCTGAATAATTTAGTTCGAGTCGGATCGACTAATTGAGAAGTAAAGATCTCCCAACGTGTATTTTCTTCATTTTATAATATTCGAACTTTAAACTTTAGTTAAGGAAAACAAAGTCGAATAAGTTAAACCTATCTACGTTATGAAATATTCTTATTCAGGATAATCAATTTGCTGCCTACCGTTGCTTATTCATTTTCTTAGAAAAAAGAGAGAGATATACGTACAGATAGTATCTTTTTATAGAATATGTAATGGTTAAGAAAGAGGGGAGAAGGAAGAAGAAAGAAGATATTCGTCAAGTAACGCATCACGAACTTGTAAGAAAAGGCTAAAGAGACTATCAGATTTGTTCTTCAACAAGTTCTCAAAATTAAGCTCTGTCTCCCTTTTTGACTGTGTGATTCTTAGTTTTGATAAGCTTTTGAAAAATAGAAATATCCTATAATCTAATGCCTCTTTAGGAAATAAAAATGCCCAAATTCCGGCTTGGTCTGGAAAGTGTTACTGCTTATATATAGAAAACTAGACGATTGGTGCGCACGATGCGCGGGCCAGCTGACAATAGTATCGTAATAAAGTAGTAAATATAAATCGAATGAAGAGTTTTGAACAAAATTCTAACAATTAAAGACATCATAACTCTTCATCATTAAGGTACCGCAATTTTCAGTATCATTAATCTCCCTTAGTTGTATTTCTGACACTAATATTTTGTGATCGTCTCTTCTTCTTCATATATTATCCAACTCAGTTCTAAAATAAGACATCGAATAGAATTTGAGATGAAAGTGACTACAATGCACTTTCTTGTATATTTTCAAGATGCCCGTTTATATTCCTTAACTGATATGAGTAATGGTAGATCTAATTTGAACTTCACGATTAGATTGGTAAAAGAAGAGGACGTTTTGTTTTCTATAATAATGTGAGACCATGACTTTTTGCAGTTTTTTGCATTTTCATGGCTTGCAATCAAAAAGTCACTCAATGAGATGTTTGCTTAGACCTATGTGGCACCTTCTGAATATTGTATATAGATTGCAGAGTAAAATTATTAGATAGTAATTATCTATATCGTAAAAGAAGTAATATATTACGATCAATTTATGAAATATAACAAATTAAAATAATGTAAATATTTAAACTATTTCAATATGTAACTAGTTATGTAACTCACGCATTCCACGAGCGTTTGCATTTTATATTTTTAAATAAATATTTAAAAAAGTGAAATTCATAAAAAATAAGATAAAAATTTAGAACTAAAATTGATGAGTCGTGGAAAGATAAGAAGTTGCATGACTCGAAATACTTATAGTTGTCATTGTCATTTGTGTGAAAACATAAAAATTTTCGACCCTGGTAGGAAATTAAAATAAAGGATCATTACAGCTGAGTAGAAGTCAAATTACAGGTGTGCGCACCCGAATTTCATCTCGTCGGGGCACGCGTGCGCGCGCCTATGCAACGCGGCTTGGGAGTGTCCACCTTCCCGGGGACGCGTGACGGACGCACGTGAGAAGGAGTCGCCACTTGCCATTTTACGACCCGAAGGTCGAGGGCCGGCAAGTTACCCGGGTCTAGGGGTACGGGGTACACCTAATTGCTAAGGCATATGGTCTGCGAAACCTGAGGTTCTGAATTCGGGGGTTCTGTTACATGCGAGCCTATATCTCGCATGCCCTATCGGTACTCTATCTTGTCTAGGCTTGCCATTTTAATTTAATTACCGCTTAATTAAGTTCCGCTCAATCTTACGCGTTTTGACATCGTAAATTCGAAAGAACATTCCGACCGTCCACTCTCCGACCGGGATTCTTACATGAATAAATGTACAACATAAATCCTTACATTGTCCTCTCAAATAAGTAAAATACAAATTACAGCAACTGAATCCCGGTCGAATCGCGTTCGGTTATTATTCCACTCGTGCTCACCGTGTGGTTTGAAAAGACCGGAATTGAAATTAAGATGCGCTCAGTGTTAGGGGGGGTAGACCCCGTGATCTACGGTGGGGCGTTGGATCCCCTATGGGTCGCATCCTAAGGGATCGAGCTCGATCCGCATAACAAAACAAGTGCAAGAATGTAACAAAACGGGTATAAATAAGCAAACAACAGGATTTTGTTATTGCCGAATTTACGTGAATTAACCGATTATTAACCGGGGTATCTTGGCATACAAATCCTACCCTAAAACAAACAAAGTAGGTACAAGGTGTGAATCGATCAAGGATCGCCTCGGGAAGGTATTTCGCATTTGGCATTATTTTATGAGGACCTGACGTACGTGACGTCTGTTGTCAAGCCTTGTGTTTGTGGGTTATTTTTAGGGTTGTTCTATGTTGTGACACTACGGTTGTTACAGGTTATTACCAAACATTGATTCCGCCTGTACATCCTAAAACCTAGTGCCTATCCCACTATTGCCCATTTTGTCTTAGCCGAGTATACAATTAATTCGGTATTTGTATTTTGAGCTAATCCACCCGAACTAACTACCCGAGACTATGCTAGAATAACAAAAACTCATCGGTCGGATAGGGCGGGCTATGCAGATGAACCTGCGCCTAGATAGGTAGCCCATCCCTACCCTGATACCGCATGTTTCTCTTATTCTAACCCTAGGGGGGTGTCGCTAGGTTGCAAATAGACGATTTTGCCCTTGAGATAAAAATTGTTTTCGGGAAAGAGAGATTACGCGGTGCGGGCCACCTCGGCCTGTGACCGGCGCTAACCGATCCCCTGGACCTTCCAGGGTTGTCAAGAACCCTAAAAGAGCCAAAAGATCGGTTAATCTATCTGGAAGTGATCTAAGAAGAACTTCCACGTCCAGACCTGAGTTTCCTGAAATCAGGTGAGGCCTCGAGTCAAGACGCGCAAGTCCTTCCTAGACATCCATGTCACATCGAACTACGTGTCTCGAGTTTTATAAAATTTGCAAGTTTTGAGAAGGGCACCAACGCATGTTTGCAACCTATCGACGCGTGTTACCGGTTTATTACCAATTCGTACAAAATTATTAGGGCCAAGTGAATTAATTAATCGTGTGAACGTCCAATTACCCCGTTAGTGGAATTATTGATTAAATTAATTAATGTTTTGCCAAATGCTCTAAATATTCGGGTTTCGGACCGTCGAGCCGATCATTGATGGACCGTCCGATGCGAATCCTAATTCCCGATCGCCTTAGGATTTAAAAATTAATTTTAAGTCGAGTTTGCATGATTAACCCGATTCATGAGAGGTTTCGATTTAAACGATAAAGCATTTTAAGCACAGATCAAGAGCATATCACCACATCAAGCACGGCGAACATACAAATTTACATAACCGGTGCCGCCATGATCATGATAAACACATACAAACATACACGCAAACACGATATCAACGAAATCGATAAAACGGCACCGATTCATGGAAAGCGGAAAATCATGCAAAGCACACACGTTGTCATGCCGTATACATATAATTACAAGAATAAATATTTAAACATGGCGCACGCGCTGTCGGTCGGTGATCCAAGTAGGAAAGGGCCGGATGTCTTTGGAAAATGTTCAGGACTGATTTGAAAATTCCGAAAAGTTAAGGGACTGATTTGCAAATTCCGAAAAGCTCAGGGACTGATGTGAAAATTCGAAAGGTTCGGGGACTAATGTGAAAATTCCGAAAAATTCAGGGACTAATTTGAAAATTTCAAAAAGTTTAGGGACTGATCTAAAAATTCCAAAAAGTTCAGGACTGATCTGGAGATTTCGAAAAGTTCAGGGATCGGTTTAAAAATTACGAAAAGTTCAGGACTGATATGGAGATATTAGAATGACCGGGACTTGACTGGAAATAATTTTAAAATTCGGGGCAGATCTGAAAAAATAAAAATGCGTCCTCTGGACTGAAATGAGACAAAATGAAAAGTTCGTAAAATCGAGTTCGCGACGAATCCGATCACCCACACGATCCAATAACACTCATTTCACATCATATTCATCCAAGCAAATGTAGATATTTGGCAAATGAGCCCTAAACATGCCACTAAGTAGAGGATTTACCTAGTTCGGGAAGTTGAGGGATGATTCTGTAAATAAAAAAATAAAAAAATAAAACTGGCGGGCGAGTTGGGCTGGGCCGGTCTGAACTGGATTGGGCCGAGTGGGCTTGCTGGGATTTGGACTGGGCTGCGCTAGGCTGCTGGGCCAGACTGGGCCGAGCTGGGCTGGAATGGCCGAGATGCTGTTGGACCAGTGCTGGGCCGGAACGGGCCGAGAGTTGCTGGACCTGTGCTGGCCTGGAACGGGCCGAGAGTTGCTGGTGGACTGAGCTGATTCGGGTACCCGGCTGGGTTTGGCAGACCCGATTGGAGGAAGAACACCTGGTCGGCAGGAAGGCCGGTCCGAGCAGCTCGAGCCGCTTCTCCACGTTGGCTAGGGAGGCTCGAGCTCTCCGAAGGTTCCTAGACACGACGGTAAATGGCTCGGGGGCGCCGAGAATCTATGTCGACTCGAAATGAACACAAATAGAAAAAAAGAAAAAAAACCGTGAGAGTGAAAATGAAAAAAAAAATGGAAGAAGAAGAAGGGGCGAGCTGGGGATTTCGTCCGGGTTGATGGAGGTCGTCCGGGGAAGCGTTCAAGCTCGAGGGCCCCCGTGAGGTGAGTGAGCGGAATGGGCTCGAGTTGTCCGAAAATAAAAATCGACCTGCGGCCGTGTGTGTCTGTGGACGAGCTGTGGGATTTCGGCCGCCGCGAGGTACGAGCTCCGAATTTTTTGAGGGAATTCGTGAGCTGAGAGGAGGAAGAGAGAGCCGGAGCTGAGGGAGTTTCGGGCGAGCTGAAGGAAACTGAAAATCGATCGAGCTGTGGGCTGTGGGAATTTTTCCGGGAGAATCGATGAGCGCCCCGAAATTTTTTTCGTCTGTTCCCCCCCCCAAATTCTTTTGTGAGCTTCGGTTTTTTTTCGAAAAAACCGAGGGAGAGAGAGAGAGAGAGCGAGAGAGAGTTGGCGTTCGCCTGTCGGAAATCGTTGGCGTGTGCAGAGAAGTCGCGTGCGCAGAGGAGTTGGCAGGCTTGGGTTCAATCGGCACAGAGGTCACGGGTCGGGAGACGTCCCTGCCAGAAGAAGAAGAAGAAAAGAAAAGAAAATGAAAATGAAGAAAAGAGGAAGAAGAAGAACAGGAAAAGAAATGATGAAGGAGAAGCAGCGGTCAAAAGTCACTGACTTCTGACCGTGACCATCTTTTTTTTTTTTTTTTTTTTTTTTCGAAATTGACGCGTGTACAAATTGAAAATTCCGTCTTCTCGATCGAACGTCGGAAAAATAATTCGAGACCTGCCATCACGTTCAGAAAAATTCAATGATCGATATCATGCGATGAAATTATTTTCAATCTCGAATTTTGTCCCGAATTTTGAAAATTGACGTCAACGTACGCGAAATTCGAAAACGTCCCAAATAGCATTATTTTTGAAAAAATCATAAAATTGGGGTTAAAATAAGAAAATTTGCTATTTGCAAAAGGTGGTGAATACTCGAGTAATTAATCGAAAATACTTCCCTCACGGGTGGCAAAATGACGAATTTGCCCCTCTGGAGCCGGTGGACCAAAATTGGGTGCTGACAGCTTGCCCCTCTTTGGTTGCGTGCTCGGATAGAGGGTGCAGCCAAAGACTATGAGAAGCACCCCGTTCGGTCCCGGCGACTGTCTTGACTCCCTCCTAGTAGCCACTTGTTCTCTTGTTTTGGATGTGCGTGAAGGAATTGTGCAAGTGCATGGACCCTGCAGAATAGTAATGATGGGACTCGGCCCTGTAGAAAAGTGAAGACGGGACTCGGCCCTGCATAAAAATGACGATGGAGCTCGACCCTGCATAAAAGTAATGATGAGACTCGGAGTCCGAAACGCAGTAAAAATGGACACGAAGTCCTGGACGCGAAGTCCGGACAGCAGTAAAGATGGACACGAAGTCCTGGACGCGAAGTCCGGAAAGCAGTAAAGGTGTACACGAAGTCCTGGATGCGAAGTCCGAAAAACAGTAAAGGTGGACACGGAGTCCGAAAAGCAGTAAAGGTGGACACGGAGTCCGAAAAGCAGTAAAGATGGACACGAAGTCCAGGACGCGAAGTCCGAAAAGCAGTAAAGATGGACATGAAGTCCTGGACGCGAAGTCCGAAAAGCGGTAAAGATGGACGCGGAGTCCGAAAAGCGGTAAAGATGGACGCGGAGCCCTGGACACGGAGTCCGAAAAGCGGTAAAGATGGACGCGGAGTCCTGGACACGGAGTCCGAAAAGCTGTAAAGATGGACGCGGAGTCCTGGACACGGAGTCCCAAAAGCTGTAAAGATGGACGCGGAGTCCGAAAAGCTGTAAAGATGGACGCGGAGTCCTGGACACGGAGTCCGAAAAGCGGTAAAGATGGACGCGGAGTCCTGGACACGGAGTCCGAAAAGCGGTAAAGATGGACGCGGAGTCCTGGACACGAGTCCGAAAAGCTGTAAAGATGGACGCGGAGTCCTGGACACGGAGTCCGAAAAGCTGTAAAGATGGACGCGGAGTCCTGGACACGGAGTCCGAAAAGCTGTAAAGATGGACGCGGAGTCCTGGACACGGAGTTCGAAAAGCGGTAAAGATGGACGCGGAGTCTTGGACACGGAGTCCGAAAAGCTGTAAAGATGGACGCGGAGTCCTGGACACGTAGTCCGAAAAGCTGTAAAGATGGACGCGGAGTCCTGGACACGGAGTCCGAAAAGCTGTAAAGATGGACGCGGGGTCCGAAAAGCAGTAAAGATGGACGCGTAGTCCGAAAAGCAGTAAAGATGGACACGGAGTCCTGGACGCGGAGTCCGAAAAGTTGTAAAGGTGGACACGGAGTCCGAAAAGCAGTAAAGATGGACACGGAGTCCGAAAAGCTGTAAAGGTGGACACGGAGTCTTGGACGCAGAGTCTGAAAAGCAGTAAAGATGGACCCGGAGTCCGAAAAGTAGTAAAGATGGACACGGAGTCCTGGACGCGGAGTCCGAAAAGCAGTAAAGATGGACGCGGAGTCCGAAAAGCAGTAAAGATGGACACGGAGACCTGGACACGGAGTCCTGGACGCGGAGTCCGAAAAGCTGTAAAGATGGACACGGAGTCCGAAAAGCAGTAAAGATGGACACGTAGTCCTGGACGCGGAGTCCGAAAAGCAGTAAAGATGGACGCGGAGTCCGAAAAGCAGTAAAGATGGACACGGAGTCCGAAAAGCAGTAAAGATGGACACGGGGTCCTGGACGCGGAGTCGGAAAAGCTGTAAAGATGGACACGGGGTCCTGGACGCGGAGTCCGAAAAGCAATAAAGATGGACACGGAGTCCTGGACACGAAGTCCGGAAAGCAGTAAAGATGGGCATGATGCGAAAATGCAGGGAATGCAGAAGCAACGACTAGTGTCAAGGAATGGCGCGGGACGCCGAAAAGGGGCGCTTGGCATTGGGTCATGGCTTTGTTGGGATGGTGCAGTGGTAGGTGTGGCTTGCAGTTTGTCACGTGATTGGACGCGTGCTGGGTGACTTGTGTCACGTTCTTGGCAGGAATGGTCTGATCACTGTATTCACCGGGGATGCTGTTGCTTGTGAATGTTGCCATAGTGAAGCAGGGCTGTGGGTTGGACTAACTCTTGGGACCAAGACGCATCTTGTCTCGGTGGAGAGTAAGGATTGCACGTGGCACTCCCGCAGAGATGAGCACCACTTTCTATTAGTCGTGTGAACGGTGGTGTACGCTGAATGTGCAGGGCTAATGCTACCCCAAATGTGCTGATCTGCCGGAGGCCGGCCTCGCCACTAGGGCGGTTGCTCGTTGCTCTGCCGGGTGCCGGCTCTATCGCAGGGGCGATTGTAATTTGCTGGGGATGCCCCGGTCTTGCGATGAAGGGCTCAAGTTCTAGACGAAGTGCCCACGTACCTCGAGGGATGGGGAATCAGAGTCCGTCGTGGTTTCCGCATTTGTTTTACCTGTAATCCTGTCATCATTAGTAAGTCATGGGATTACTAGCGATTTGTAAACACAGGTAAAAAGATGTGCTCGCGACGCATGTTCTTTAGTTTCGGGTCGCCTGGGCGACCCGTAGAGAATTTTTGCTTTGGCGATGCGAATGAGATCCCATTTTCGAAGGCATCAATGCGAGGCCTCCAAGGCTCCTGTTGGCCATGCACGAGCATATCGAGACATTCTCAATGATGCCCTAGCGGCTCTGTCTATTATTCGACGCGCCCGTCGGCTTATGACCCTTCTCGTCAAGGTACCGTAGGGCGGCTGCGTTTGTGACCCGCCTGGGGATTTATGTGCAAATTTGGTTAGACCTCAATCTATTCATTTCCAAAGTGTTTATGACTTGACTCCCGGAGATGAGTGTCTAGGATTTTGGCTTCGTGGTAGCCGGTTGTAGGGTGGCTATGACCCGTTTGGAGTTATGCAATGACAAAGAGAAAAGAGAAAGCTTAGGAAGCACGCTGTCCCAAGCCAAAAGGATACATGGGTTCACGCCCTGCAGCGACATGTACCCCCTTTCTCTTCCGTCCTTCGGTTGGTGTTGGTGTCTTGAACTGCTTGGATTGCGTGCTTGGTCGCCCGCTGTGCTTGAGGAAGAATCCGCCTTTGACACTTGAGTCGTGTAGGAGAGCCGATCGGGGATCATGTTGGTGTAGATAACCTGGTCATTTTCCTTGGGGATCCCTGGTCTGCGCAGTGTGCGAGAGCCTAGGGTGACTGTTTTGTTTATCTCTCATTTTACTCTCCTTTTGCTACGGTTACCCACCTCGGGGCCGTACCTCTCAACCTAAAGGGGATTCGCTCTCCTTTTGCCACGACTGCCCGCCTCGGGATTTTCAGCCGCGCCTCTCTTTGCCCTAGCTTTTGCCTAGGTCGCCCCGAAGGGTTTTCGACCTAGTGGGCTTGATTATTTTGTCTCTCGAGTTTGTAAGGATGAAAGGTTCGAAAGATTCGACCTCCGAGTGCATTGTGTTATGTCTTCGTCGAGGAGTTACGTCTGCTGCTCCCCTTTTTGTCGGAGTTTGTTGATTTCTTCTTCGAATTGGCAGTGCCGCAGTTTTATATCTCGGCGGTGCTTTGTTTTGTTCATTGGCGGTTTTTTTCCGCGTCTTTTCTCTCTCTCTTCATTGGCGGGTTTTTCCCGCTTCTTTTCGCTCTGTTTTTTTTTCTTGCAGTTGGGGTTTGTTTTGTGCCCCGTGTATTTGTTGGAAACTCCTCGACTTTACATTGCGTGGTCGCTTTGGTGTGCCTTGCCCTATTTCGTGATGTTTGGCCTTTCATAGAGGTTTGGCTCCTGGATATTCGAAAGCCGAACTTCGTGCTGCTCGTCCTTGCAAACTTTACAAATGATTTCCCCTGTCGTCTAAAAGGAAAACAAGATTTGCCCTGGGGTACAGGTGACCAAGGTTGCCCCGGCATGAGTGTTGACCGCGGATGCCCTGGTCTTCGTGGTCTGCGTCGAACGCCGCTCCTGACCGAGTTTTGTCGTTCCTGTGGAGGGTACCCCTAGGAGGATAGGTGCTCTTGAAGTCGGCGTACGTGCTTTGCTTCGAGGGCCATGCTTGCTATCGACTGAGATGGTTGGGTTGATAGCATGTGGCTCACTCAGTCGTTTTTGTCTTCGACTTCGTTAAAAAGGGGGTACTTCCTCATCAAGCCTCTTTCCTGTCGGAGTATAGGGAGAGAGACCCGATAGGAGTTCTCGCGGAGGTGTGAACCCGTGTATCGCTCTTCGCTTGTAGCCGTCGTGCCCCTGTAGATGATGACAAAGAAGATGATGTATTAGGTGATTATACGGTGAAATATGTGGTAAGAAATGTAAGGTGGACCCATGAGAAATTCCCTCATCCAGCGCACGACCCATGGGGTGCCGCGCGTGGGGGACACTCAATTTCGGGAGTCTGGTCATCGCCACGCTGGAGCAGTTAGATTGTGACTGGGAATCGCATAGTTGTACTTTCCCTGATTGCGGATTGGTCTGCGCAGCCGTCCTAGGGAAAACTCGAGGAGCCGAATCCCATTGGGACATGCGAGTCGAACAGGTCCGACAGAACTAATAGGGCGTCTTCGAGATTCTTCAAGTGCCCCTTGAATGGTTCGTTCATGCCGAGAGCTTGTTTGGAAATGCGAATAAATGTAAAAGAGCTTGAAGGAGAATGTATGTTGCCCCAGTAGCAAGTCGATGGCCATAGCGGAGGGTGGGTTGGGCCCAATCTTCGATCGGCAATGTGAATGGGTTAGAAGCCCCGTGGCGGGTGGGCTGGGACATGCTATGTTCGTTGGAGCTGTCGCCTGTGGTCTTTCGTGGAGGGATGGTCGTTCTTCAGTGTTTGGAGTTCACGGAAGTAGCAGAGAAGTGCTTCCTGTCTCGATTGTGGTCGTTCGGGATTCAGATTGCCTTCTTGTCGGTTATTTCCTGCAATGGGAAAGGGGAACGAGGAAGGAGCAAACTATGTTCGCAATTTTATCGCAAGAGTACAGGGGATCGAACTAGCCTGATAGGCGTCGTGCGAGCGTGCTGAGGGTGTGTGCATGGGTAAGGTGGAGGCATGCTCGCACGACGCGAAAGGACGCACTCGATTGTGCTGGTAGATGTGCTTAGTTACGCGAAGAGACGTGTTTGCAATCACGCGATGACGCTTAGTTGCGCGGGGTTAGTGAGAAGCTAGCTTTGCCAAGGAAGGTGGATCGGTCCTCGGGCCACGGCTTGCCTTGCCGTGGAAGGAGGGTAAAGGTCGCGGTTGGTCTACCTGCAAAGAAGGTTTTCACTCACTCGTGTGGTGGGATGTTAGCTGTTATGCAAAACAGTAAATGAGTGGGATGCATGCGATGCGTGAGTTTTCCAAAACTAATGCCATCATTCACATTGACTCAAAAGGTTCAAAGTACAATGTAAATTTTGTAAAATAAAGCCCTAAGTCGATCTTCCACCACATTCGAAGTTCGAGCGAGCGCGGCATTGAATTTGTGTAGTGGGTCTGAGCGAGCTCCCTCTAAGGTCGTGGTTGGTCGACCAGTTCCTCATCTTTCTCAGCAGCTTATCGGCGAAGGTAATCGATCATGTTGTTGGTGAGGTCGACTATAGTGGTTGTGCCTGAAGTGGGGGATGTCATGGCAAGTGTGCCGGTCTTGGTTTGCGGAGATTTGGTGGGACCCTCGTGTGTTGACGGACTTTGTCGAGGCACGAACAAGAGGCCGAGCAAGGCGTCTCTTACTAAGACGAAAGGAAGACCGACTTAGGACTCGTCCATATGAATGACACCCTAATTTTGTAAAACGGATGATGCATGTGTGCGAAGAAAGTAAATGCCCACGGCTTAGTACAATTACAAGGTACATCACTCTTGAAATAGAAAAGACTCAAGTGGCACGCAGGCCGACATGGTGGAATGTTTGTCGGAGCTGGGTTGGAGTATGGCATGGAGCTTCTGCAGAATGCATGGTTTTAGTGCTACGGGGACCGTGCTACGTAGGGATGGGGGCTCCCGACTCAAGGGTGTCAATTCCTTGAAACCGAGCGGGATTCTTTTCAAGGCCTAAGCGGCAGTCGAACTGCGCGCCGTACCCCTACTTCGAACCCCTATCTAACCTATGCTCCTATTACCGGTCGTGGGACGCGACCCATAGGTACCTAGAAGCTAGTATGATATGCAATGCATGTGCGGAAAATAAAAGTGCATCAAGTAGATAAGCGAAAAATTGCGGAAAGCGGTAAATAAACAAGCAAACAAAGCAAGCAGGAACGAGCCCGAACCCTCTAAGTATCCCCAGTGGAGTCGCCAAGCTGTGCGCACCCGAATTTCATCTCGTCGGGGCACGCATGCGCGCGCCTATGCAACGCGGCTTGGGAGTGTCCACCTTCCCGGGGACGCGCGACGGACGCACGTGAGAAGGAGTCGCCACTTGCCATTTTACGACCCGAAGGTCGAGGGCCGGCAAGTTACCCGGGTCTAGGGGTACGAGGTACACCTAATTGCTAAGGCATATGGTCTGCGAAACCTGAGGTTCTGAATTCGGGGGTTCTGTTACATGCGAGCCTATATCTTGCATGCCCTATCGGTACTCTAGCTTGTCTAGGCTTGCCATTTTAATTTAATTACCGCTTAATTAAGTTCCGCTCAATCTTACGCGTTTTGACATCGTAAATTCGAAGGAACATTCCGACCGTCCACTCTCCGACCGGGATTCTTACATGAATAAATGTACAACATAAATCCTTACATTGTCCTCTCAAATAAGTAAAATACAAATTACAGCAACTGAATCCCGGTCGAATCGCGTTCGGTTATTATTCCACTCGTGCTCACCGTGTGGTTTGAAAAGATCGGAATTGAAATTAAGATGCGCTCAGTGTTAGGGGGGGTAGACCCCGTGATCTACGGTGGGGCGTTGGATCCCCTATGGGTCGCATCCTAAGGGATCGAGCTCGATCCGCATAACAAAACAAGTGCAAGAATGTAACAAAACGGGCATAAATAAGCAAACAACGGGATTTTGTTATTGCCGAATTTACGTGAATTAACCGATTATTAACCGGGGTATCTTGGCATACAAATCCTACCCTAAAACAAACAAAGTAGGTACAAGGTGTGAATCGATCAAGGATCGCCTCGGGAAGGTATTTCGCATTTGGCATTATTTTATGAGGACCTGACGTACGTGACGTCTGTTGTCAAGCCTTGTGTTTGTGGGTTATTTTTAGGGTTGTTCTATGTTGTGACACTACGGTTGTTACAGGTTATTACCAAACATTGATTCCGCCTGTACATCCTAAAACCTAGTGCCTATCCCACTATTGCCCATTTTGTCTTAGCCGAGTATACAATTAATTCGGTATTTGTATTTTGAGCTAATCCACCCGAACTAACTACCCGAGACTATGCTAGAATAACAAAAACTCATCGGTCGGATAGGGCGGGCTATGCAGATGAACCTGCGCCTAGATAGGTAGCCCATCCCTACCCTGATACCGCATGTTTCTCTTATTCTAACCCTAGGGGGTGTCGCTAGGTTGCAAATAGACGATTTTGCCCTTGAGATAAAAATTGTTTTCGGGAAAGAGAGATTACGCGGTGCGGGCCACCTCGGCCTGTGACCGGCGCTAACCGATCCCCTGGACCTTCCAGGGTTGTCAAGAACCCTAAAAGAGCCAAAAGATCGGTTAATCTATCCGGAAGTGATCTAAGAAGAACTTCCACGTCCAGACCTGAGTTTCCTGAAATCAGGTGAGGCCTCGAGTCAAGACGCGCAAGTCCTTCCTAGACATCCATGTCACATCGAACTACGTGTCTCGAGTTTTATAAAATTTGCAAGTTTTGAGAAGGGCACCAACGCATGTTTGCAACCTATCGACGCGTGTTACCGGTTTATTACCAATTCGTACAAAATTATTAGGGCCAAGTGAATTAATTAATCGTGTGAACGTCCAATTACCCCGTTAGTGGAATTATTGATTAAATTAATTAATGTTTTGCCAAATGCTCTAAATATTCGGGTTTCGGACCGTCGAGCCGATCATTGATGGACCGTCCGATGCGAATCCTAATTCCCGATCGCCTTAGGATTTAAAAATTAATTTTAAGTCGAGTTTGCATGATTAACCCGATTCATGAGAGGTTTCGATTTAAACGATAAAGCATTTTAAGCACAGATCAAGAGCATATCACCACATCAAGCACGGCGAACATACAAATTTACATAACCGGTGCCGCCATGATCATGATAAACACATACAAACATACACGCAAACACGATATCAACGAAATCGATAAAACGGCACCGATTCATGGAAAGCGGAAAATCATGCAAAGCACACACGTTGTCATGCCGTATACATATAATTACAAGAATAAAATATTTAAACATGGCGCACGCGCTATCGGTCGGTGATCCAAGTAGGAAAGGGCCGGATGTCTTTGGAAAATGTTCAGGACTGATTTGAAAATTCCGAAAAGTTAAGGGACTGATTTGCAAATTCCGAAAAGCTCAGGGACTGATGTGAAAATTCGAAAGGTTCGGGGACTAATGTGAAAATTCCGAAAAATTCAGGGACTAATTTGAAAATTGCAAAAAGTTTAGGGACTGATCTAAAAATTCCAAAAAGTTCAGGACTGATCTGGAGATTTCGAAAAGTTCAGGGATCGGTTTAAAAATTACGAAAAGTTCAGGACTGATATGGAGATATTAGAATGACCGGGACTTGACTGGAAATAATTTTAAAATTCGGGGCAGATCTGAAAAAATAAAAATGCGTCCTCTGGACTGAAATGAGACAAAATGAAAAGTTCGTAAAATCGAGTTCGCGACGAATCCGATCACCCACACGATCCAATAACACTCATTTCACATCATATTCATCCAAGCAAACGTAGATATTTGGCAAATGAGCCCTAAACATGCCACTAAGTAGAGGATTTACCTAGTTCGGGAAGTTGAGGGATGATTCTGTAAATAAAAAAATAAAAAAATAAAACTGGCGGGCGAGTTGGGCTGGGCCGGTCTGAACTGGATTGGGCCGAGTGGGCTTGCTGGGATTTGGACTGGGCTGCGCTAGGCTGCTGGGCCAGACTGGGCCGAGCTGGGCTGGAATGGGCCGAGATGCTGTTGGACCAGTGCTGGGCCGGAACGGGCCGAGAGTTGCTGGACCTGTGCTGGCCTGGAACGGGCCGAGAGTTGCTGGTGGACTGAGCTGATTCGGGTACCCGGCTAGGTTTGGCAGACCCGATTGGAGGAAGAACACCTGGTCGGCAGGAAGGTCGGTCCGAGCGGCTCGAGCCGCTTCTCCACGTTGGCTAGGGAGGCTCGAGCTCTCCGAAGGTTCCTAGACACGACGGTAAATGGCTCGGGGGCGCCGAGAATCTACGTCGACTCGAAATGAACACAAATAGAAAAAAAGAAAAAAAAACCGTGAGAGTGAAAATGAAAAAAAAAATGGAAGAAGAAGAAGGGGCGAGCTGGGGATTTCGTCCGGGTTGATGGAGGTCGTCCGGGGAAGCGTTCAAGCTCGAGGGCCCCCGTGAGGTGAGTGAGCGGAATGGGCTCGGAGTTGTCCGAAAATAAAAATTGACCTGCGGCCGTGTGTGTCTGTGGACGAGCTGTGGGATTTCGGCCGCCGCGAGGTACGAGCTTCGAATTTTTTTGAGGGAATTCGTGAGCTGAGAGGAGGAAGAGAGAGCCGGAGCTGAGGGAGTTTCGGGCGAGCTGAAGGAAACTGAAAATCGATCGAGCTGTGGGCTGTGGGAATTTTTCCGGGAGAATCGATGAGCGCCCCGGAAATTTTTTTCGTCTGTTCCCCCCCCCAAATTCTTTTGTGAGCTTCGGTTTTTTTTCGAAAAAAACCGAGGGAGAGAGAGAGAGAGAGAGCGAGAGAGAGTTGGCGTTCGCCTGTCGGAAATCGTTGGCGTGTGCAGAGAAGTCGCGTGCGCAGAGGAGTTGGCAGGCTTGGGTTCAATCGGCACAGAGGTCACGGGTCGGGAGACGTCCCTGCCAGGAAGAAGAAGAAGAAGAAGAAGAAGAAAAGAAAAGAAAATGAAAATGAAGAAAAGAGGAAGAAGAAGAACAGGAAAAGAAATGATGAAGGAGAAGCAGCGGTCAGAAGTCACTGACTTCTGACCGTGACCATCTTTTTTTTTTTTTTTTTTTTTTTTTTTTTTTTTTTTCGAAATTGACGCGTATACAAATTGAAATTCCGTCTTCTCGATCGAACGTCGGAAAAATAATTCGAGACTGCTATCACGTTCAGAAAAATTCAATGATCGATATCATGCGATGAAATTATTTTCAATCTCGAATTTTGTCCCGAATTTTGAAAATTGACGTCAACGTACGCGAAATTCGAAAACGTCCCAATAGCATTATTTTTGAAAAAATCATAAAATTGGGGTTAAAATAAGAAAATTTGCTATTTGCAAAAGGTGGTGAATACTCGAGTAATTAATCGAAAATACTTCCCTCACGGGTGGCAAAATGACGAATTTGCCCCTCTGGAGCCGGTGGACCAAAATTGGGTGCTGACAACAGGATAAAAATTTCCCAATTTGCTCTTGAGCGACATCAAGGTGAGAGATGGGCAGTGAGAGCAATCTATAATCTAGTCTAGTCTAGTACATATAATAAAGTAGAATTAGTGCATTTATTATGCATTAAATATATCAAAGTAAATCATTAGTTTTATTATTTAACAAAGCTAATCATTTATAATTTTTTCATTATAAAATATTCATATAAAAAAAATCTTGAAAATTTTCGACAGCCAAGTAAATGTAAGCTTTTATAAGTAGAAGTTTATAGACATTTTATATTATCTCTCCTCTGTTGAGAGCTTCTCCTTTTTCCCTTCGTTAGAAGCTCCCTTCTTATACATTCTTCTTCATTCTTCTTAACTCCCCTGCTCATCACTCTTCAATGGCGCCACCTACACTCCATCTACCTCGCAAAGAACTCACCATCCTTAATGTTTTGAGCTGTCCCATCCTATCCTCAGCATGGTTGTTAGAATCATGATTCGAGTCGTAGAATCGTACAATTCTACGATTCAAGGGGGGCCAGCCGATTCCGATTGTACCTGGTGGATCGGAGAAGTAGAATCAGACTGGAATCGCATGTTGAATCGTGAAATCGTGTGACTCAGCCGATTCTACAATGTGCTGGCACTGCCAGCCCAAACATGGCCCAAGTGTTGCCAAGCAACCCAAGCCCACCTGATTTTTTTTTTAATTCCCTTCTTCTCGGCTTTACACTTACAGAGAACAAGGTCAGACTTCTCGAGGAACTAAGCTTTCTTTGCCCTTCTTCTCCGAATCTCCGACGCCTCTGTCTACGCGTCCGCCTTAATCTACAGCTCGAGCTCGCTCCTCGTCCCGGCCTTGATCTCTGCTTCTTCGATTGAAGCCTCCGCCTTCGCCTCTGCCTCAATCTCAGCTCGAGCTCGCTCCCTCTCCCAGTCATTGTCTCTGCTTCTTTGATTGAAGCCTCCGCCTCAATCTCAACTCGAGCTCGCTCTCCCTACTGATCTCCATCTCCACTTGTCTCAGCTCAAGCTTTTCTTTCTTGGAGCTCTCTCGGTCTTGATCAATTTCAAGGTGAGGCTTTGACTCTTTGAGCTCTCTTTGCCCACTGAATCGGAAAATGTTGTTTGGCTGTTTAAACGCCCATATGTCAATGGCCCCAAAAGCTGAGGTACTTGACCTACTTGCCAATGAAGAAGAAACGCTCGATTCCACCCCTCTCACTCCTCCTCGTCAAGCCTTCCCCCCCCCCCCCCCCCCCCCCCCCCAAACCAAACTCATCATCCCACGCCTCATCCAAGCATGGGCTACAAAGAAAAGAGTCTTGATAATCCCTGACTGCTGCGATAAGGAAATTCTGGTGTGACTAGAAGGATCTTATCTCAGTCGAGAGGGGAGAAGCATATCACGTTCAAAGAGCCCACATGATGCTGGCAAGGTGGGATCGAGGCCTTCCACTTGAGGAAATCAAGTTCTCTACGGTCTCTTTCTGGATTCAACTTCGGGGCATCCTACCGGAGATGTTATCAAAGCATAACATTACACAGCTCACTAAACAAGCTGGTACTGTGGTTCAAATTGATTGGAAAAATAAAGGCAGCATTCCCAAATGATTTGTCACACCAACAGCTCTGGTGAAAGTCCCAACAACAAAGCTGCTATGCCCTCATCGCCTGGAAAAACAACACGGCATCTTGGGTTCACTTCAAATACGAAAACCTTGCGACTTTCTGTTACGATTGCGGTATCCTCAGCCATGAACAGGGAAATTGTACCTCAGACCAGACTATTATCCCAGACCAATACGGGCCATGGCTCCGATTCGACCCCAAGAACGACCTACTACCACCTTAAGTGGTTGTCGTCCCCGATGTTTCCCCATCGAACAGCCTCATCGGCGACATTCGTTCGTCCACCACTGATCCCAACAGCTCTTCGCACACCCCTAACTTTTCGCCCAATTCTCCGACCCACCAAGGCGACACTACTCTCAAGAAACTAAAGTACAAGGTTATATTCAATATCCCTGACAATCTAGCAGCTTTAGCTCCCCGATTTTGACTTTTTATCATAGCTATCTCCAACTAACGGACTATCCTTTACCACCAAAGAAGGAGACGTTGTTGCCGCCCCTTCGAGAGACCCACCGCGTGGCTTCAAGACAAAAGGAAAGGAGCCGCTCCTTACCCCCCACCTGGTCAAAGAGGGCCC
The DNA here is from genome assembly GCF_007655135.1 of Punica granatum. NCBI lineage: Eukaryota > Viridiplantae > Streptophyta > Magnoliopsida > Myrtales > Lythraceae > Punica > Punica granatum. The sequence continues at coordinate 49,492 of NW_022204487.1, read as the reverse complement.
CACCTCCTTAAAGAAAACTCAAAGACAAATGGACATGAAGAAAGCCCAACTCAGACGAATCAGATATGGGATCTTTCCCACCACCAAAATTACCTATTGGACTCTCTCTATGCAGGCTTCATTCCTACCTAGGCCCACGCCCCTTCCTTAACTTCGAATTTATCCCTCAACTCAACAGCGCCCGCCTACCAAGCCAATTTCTGTCATCAACCAGAGACACCATCTCAATACCTACTGCCACATCTGGTTATGGCTTCCCATCTATCAGGAAAAGGAAACTCGAGCTATCCATGGAAGACTTTATCAAGCGTGCAGCTCCCTACACTGCCATCCTCAACAAAATGGCAAGAACTCTTGAAGATGCAATGCAAGAGGACCTTCAGTTTCGAGCAGCCATCCCGGGCCACCACTTACCCAAGGTAACTATCCGGTATCCCCCTGGCAGCGCCCGGAAAAACCCTACTATCTAGAGGAAATGGAATATGGAGATACCTCCATGGATATCCAAATGGTCGATGAGGCGAGCCCAAACATGCCCATGACTTATCCATGAGCCTACTAGCTTGGAACTATCAGGGAATGGCAAGAGACCCAACAGTTTGTGCACTACAACTCCTCCAAAAAAAACACCAGCCTAGCATTATATTCCTTTCTGAAATAAAAATCGACTCTGAATGATGCATTAAGATGGTTCATCGATGCAAGTTACATGGGATTTTCTTCGTGGATGCTTCAAACTCAGTAGGGGGCCTCTGCCTTTTATGGAGCATAGAGCTCAAGGTACAAATTCTAAGACACTCTCTTTACTACATACATGCTATCATAGATCATGCTATATTGTCAGCTTCTTGGTGCATAACTTGTGTTTATGGCCCTCCATACGCCCACTTGAAACGCATGTGGTCTGAATTAGCTGATCTTACTGTTTCGACTAGTCGTCCATGGCTACTTATCAGAGACTTTAATGAAATCTACTCTAGTAATGATAAAAGGGGCAGTAAACCTTTTGCTTCCTCAAGCTGCTCTTTTCTTGATGATTTCATAAATCACTTGGGTTGCATAGACTTGGGGTTTTCTAGAAATCCTTTCACCTGGAGAAATAAACGCTCTAGACTTGCCCATATCAAACAAAGGCTTGACCGTGTTATCGCAAATGATGAATGGCGTCTTTTATTTCCAAAAGCTAGTGTGAAACATCTTCCTTGTCTCAAATCCAATCATAACCCCATTTTGGTCTAGCTTTGGATGGACTCCACCAAATGGCCTAGAACTTTCCAACTTGAGGAAGCTTGGACCCGAGATCCAAGCAGTAAAGACGTGGTCGAGAATGCCTGGCAGATTGCAACAAAAGGGTCTATGGCTTATCAATTTTCTCGCAAGATAAAAAACGTGAAAAGAGACTTGAAAAAATGGAACAAAAATTGTTTTGGAAATTGTGATACTAAGATTGCAAGTATTATAGAAGACCTTGATGAGTTGTAACGTACCAATTAGACCCCTGAAACAAAAGAAAAGGAAGACCTCTTCATTGTTAAACTTGACGAAATTTTGCTAAGGAAAGACCTTATATGGCGTCAAAAATCACGGGAACTATGGCTAAAAGATGGAGATAGGAACTCCAAATTCTTTCATCTTTCCACCATCATCAAGCGAAGAACAAATCACATTGCTGCTGTTAAAGGAGATGGAGGTCAATGGATCGAAGATCCCGAAGGCATTGGCGACTACTTCCTCTGGATCTTCAAAGACCTCTTCACCTCGACAACTCCTACCTTTCTGGATTACTTGGAGGGATTAATTCAACCTGTAATCACAGAAGAAGAGAACACCCTCCTTGTTCTCCTCCCCAACCCAAGAAAAGATCATCAGTCTTAAACTCCATTCCTAACCTCAAGGAGCTCGAACCCGACGACATCCCCTCTTTATTCTACAAGCACTATGGCCACATAATCAAACCACTCCTCATTTCGGCAGTCCAAACCTTCTTCATCTAGGGAAAAATCCTCAAGAAATGGAACAACACCTTCATCACTCTCATCCTAAAATCTCAGAAGGCTTCCACTTTCAAGGACTTCCGACCTATAAGCCTTTGCAACGTCTGCAACAAAGTAATATCTAAAATCCTTGCAAAAAGGTTCAAACCCCTCATTTAAAGACTAATCTCCTCGAACTAAACTGCCTTTATTGAAGGAAGGTGGATCAACGAAAACGATCTCCTTGTGCAAGAAATCATCCACACGATGAAGACAACAAAAGCTCGAAAGGGTTAGGTCAGTATGAAGATTGAGTTTACGAAAGCTTTTGACAAGCTTGAGTGGAATTTCATCCTCACAACCCTTAGAAAGTTTGGCTTCCATGAGAAATTCATCGCATGGATACAACAATGCATCTCTACCTCCACAATGTCTATTCTCATAAATGACTCACCTCATGGGCACTTCTCCCAAAAAAAAAAGGCCTAAGACAAGGTGACCCAGTCTCTCCATATATTTTTATCATTTCCACGGAAATAGTGTCTCGTCTCTTCTATAGGGTTGAAGCACAAGGAGCCATCAAAGGAATCCAAGTCAGTAGAGGTGCCTCCAAAATCTCACACCTCATGTTCGCAGACGACTTGATCATCCTCACAAGAGCAACCACCTCGGAGACTAACAACATTAAGAATATTCTAGACAAATCTGCTTGTGGTCGGGACAAGAGGTTAACTTATCCAAATCGGGGATCTACTTCTCAAAGAATACACCAGCCACCTTCCGGAGAGATATCAAAGATGCAATGGGAATGAAAAAAAAACTCTCGCTATCTTGATAACCCATTCCTTGGTAAGAAAAAAAGAAAAGATTCTTTCCAATTCATCATTGATAAAATAAAGAACAAACTTTCATCTTTGAAAGTAAAATCTCTATCTTGGGCAGGTCGGGCAACTTTAGTAAGCTCAGTAATCTCCACTATCCCCATCTATACCATGTCTTTATTTTGACTCCCCAAATCCACGCTCAAAGCAATTGACCATGCTGCAAGTCGCTTATGGGGAGCAAGCTGGGTCTCATTGTGCCAACCCAAAGCTTTCAGGGAGCTTGGGCTTTAGGAGAGCGGAAGACTCCAATCGTGCCATGCTTTCCAAAAAAACTTGGGCCCTCACTTCTAAGTCTAATAGCCTAGCCACCCGAGTCATGAAAACCAAATATGGAGGTTTCATCTTGCCCCTCCAACAATCAGCCGCAATTGCCTCAAGCATTTGGAAAAAGGCTACTTTGGTGCAAAAATACACTACAAACCGGTACGTGTTTCTCCATAGGGGATGTCGCCTCTGTACGGACCCGATGTGGAGTCTCGTCGGGGCCCGCATGCTCGCTTTTGGATCGCGCGGCTTGGGAGTGTCCACCTTCCCGTGGGGACGCGTGACAGACACGCGTGAGAGAAGGAGTCACCACTTATCATTTTACGACCTGAAGGTCGAGGGCGGATAAGTTACCCGGGGTCTAGGGGTATGGAACACCTAGTTGTTGTTAAGGCATTGATCTGTGCGGAACCGGAAAGTCCGAGTTCGGGGGTTCATGTTACGTGCGGGCCTATATCCCGCACGCCCTTTCGGTACTCTTGTTTGCTAGGCTTGCATGTTTTATTATTTACCGCATGAATTAAGCTGTGCTTGGCTCACACACTTTGACACCGTAAACTCGATGAATTAAACGATGTCGGTTGAGAAGCCGGGAGAGAAGTAAATCTATATGTCGGGGAATTGGTTCACAATCTTGCGATACAGTTCATCAAACCATGAAGGTTGAATCCCTACGTGAACCAGAACCTCGAGATCTTGGATTTACTTTCCTTTGGGCAAGCATGAAACTGATTCGAATGATTCGACTCTCGGACCGTTTGCTCGCCAACTGAGATTCTTACATATTGAATGTACAAAACAAAAATCCATACAATGAACTCTCAAAAATACATCAAATCATAATTACAAATAGGTGAATCTCAGTCAGTTTGCATTCGGTTATTATTTCGTTCTAACTCACCGTGAGTTTAGGGAAACACCGAAAAACTGAAATTCAATGCACGCTCTCACTGATTAGGGTGTTGGACCCTGTGAGTGTTGATTAGGGCGTCGAACCCTGTGATCGATGATTAGGGCGTTGAACCCTAATATTGTTCGGCTTAGGGATCAGGCTCGACCCGTATGGCAAACAGGTGCGGAAAGATAACAAGCAGCAGATAAATAACAGACAATGTGTTTGTATTCACCGAATGTACGTGGATTAGCAAGTTTATTAATCTGGGATATTTTGGCATGCAAATCGTACCCTAGACAAACAAACGCGTGCCAATGTTTTAGCATTCGGCTTTGGTTTGAGAACCTGACATGTCGGGTGTCCGTAGTCAAGTTTCCTGTGTGTGGATTGCTTTTACAATTGTTTTGTATTGTGACACTGAATTTCCACTGAATTAGCCAAACTCGTGTTTTGACTCTAGATATGGAATCTAGAATTCCTCCTAACCATTATCTAGTGTTTGGTTAAGTCGAGTGAAAGGTTAATCAGCATTTTGCATGTTTTCTGACAGAGATAACCGTTCTAGTTACCCGAGTCTATGTTAGGATGATAGAAACTCATCAGTTAGATAAGAAAAGGCTATGCAGATGAACCTGCACCTGAACAGGTAGCCCGTTCTTATCCCGTATTGTAGTGTTTCTGTCATGCTAACCCTAGGGATGTCGCTGAATTGTGAAAAGACGATTTTGCCCTTTATTTGAAAATTATTTTCAGAAAAGGGGAAACATCGTAGTGCGGGCCACCTCGGCCTGTAGCTGGTGTCGACTAATTCCCTGGATCGTCCAGGGTTGTGCAAGAACCTCGAAAAAGCCAAAGAACCGGTCGATCTGCCCGGAGTGATCTAGAAAGATCTTCTGTATCCTGACCTGAGTTACCTAGAATCAGGTAAAAACTCAAGTTGAGACACAGAAGCCCTTTTCAGACGTCCATGCTACATCGGACCGTGCGTTTCGGGTTTTGAAATTGATAAGTTTGAAAAGGGCACCAACGTCATTTGACAACTCATCGACGCGAGTTATCAGTTAATGGCCAATTCGTGTAAATTTTATCAGTGTGAAGTGGGTTTAATCATGTGAGCGTCCCGATTAACCCGTTCGTGAAATTAAGGCTTAAGGGTTGTGCCGAATGCATTAATTATGAAAGCGATTCGTGACTCGGCGATCAAGACGATTCCAAAAGGATCGAGGATAATTCGGTCAAATAACCGAAACTACCATTGTAACCGAATGGACCCGAATGAGTCATCGATACCCGAATCCATGCATGCTTTGTTTTGAAAAGACATTTTCATGCGATATTGTGACAATAATGTAAATTGCAAATTACACGAAAGCCGAGAACGGACTCAAAACGGGAAGAGGAAGCCTCATACAACCCGTACGAGTCTAAGAGGCTCTCGGTTACTTCTCCTTGGAGATAGCCGAGAGGATCCCATGGCCCGAATGGGCTTCCACGAGGTTTTCCCATCTTGTTTCGAATCATTTCTCGCATGCTTAAACGTCAAACATGATAAATGACACGATTAAACGAAAGTCGGTATTGCCATGATTTGAATAACGCATTCGAACATGCAAACATGCACAAACAAGTTATTTAAGGAATCAATAAAACAATACCGACTTCATGCACTTGAGAAAATACGATGAAACTCGGGAATCGAACTTGGATCGGGTCAAGAAGATCGTTCTTTGCCCGAAAGGAACAAGAGAGCATTCGGTCACCTCCCTTGGAAGGAAACCTGTGAGCTCTTTGCCTTTCCCGGGTCGGGATGTTCTTCTCGACTACGATCCAAATGTTTCCCGACATGCTAGCATATAAATCAAGGATAAATATGCATGATATAACATGGAAAATGCATAAAGATTAAAACTCGAAAATAAAACATACATAAAACCCCTTATAACTCCATAAACGCAACGAGAATGTAAAAGTCCTAGCTCCTCTAAGTCGGGAATGGTCATACCTAGTCCCGAGATGCGGGATGGGACCTTCAAGAGTCGGGTTGGACCGTTGATGGGTCGGGTTTGAGCTGTTTTCCGTTGAACAGACCCGAATGGCACCACACAGACCGGCTGGAATACTGGACAGACCCGACTGGCACAAGTCGGGTCGGACGTCGCCACGGAGGCTCCCGATGGAATTTTGAGGCAAGGTCGGCGGCCTTGGGTAGCCAAGGGACCCCTCTAGGTGACCGTGGTGGTCGTTTGTTCCCAGAGTTGTCGGGTCGACCCGTACAGTCCTGGAAAAATCACCCAAAACAGAGCACGTCTGGAATTTCGGACCCGACTGGCACAAGTCGGGTCGGACGTCGCCACGGAGGCTCCCGATGGAATTTTTGAGCAAGGCCAACGGTTCCCGACTGCTAACTCACCTCCGGAGGTGGCTGTGGTGGTCGTTTTTCGAAAAGAGTCCTGGATCGACCCGATCTGCAAGAAAACCGTACAAACAGTCAGAAATTTCGACCCGACTGGGCAGTCGGGCTGTTTCTTCTTCCTGGGGTTAAACCGACGGGTTGTTCTTGTATTTCTTGACTCCTTGACACCCTAGGGTTGTGTGGGGAGGTGTTGGATGGGTTTCGGTAGCTCAAACCGACTTGGAAAGGCTTGAAACCCGGTTTGACATTTTTGACCCGAGAAGGACCAAATCTGTCCAGATTTTGTTCAAGGCTGGTTCTATGGCTTAGAGGCTTCAAACTTAAAATCTAAGCTCAGAAATGGATAGAGGGGGTCAAAAACATGTGGGATATGAAGTTTGGTAAAGTTTGGATTCAAGCCGGGATGGATTCCGACTTAAGACTTTGCCCGCTTTTGCTTGGTTTTGCTCGTTCTTGCTGAGCTGCGATTTTGCTGAACTCCTTGAGAGTTTGAGAGCTTTTGTTTGAGTGAGAAATGCTAGAGAGAGAGTGCTTGAAGGTGTCTTTAAGTTAATGACATTTGGACAATATATAGGAAAGCTTAAAATGCAAGATTAGTGAAGAAAAGAGCAATTAGGGCCATGGATTAGTGGAATCCGAATTTCTTAAGGAAATATCAAGCTCAATCCTCATCCATTGCATTAATGGAGAAGAGATAAGAGCATTGATGGCTTGGATGGGAAGTTGGAGTGTTGAATTGAAACACTTAGATATTTTGCAAAAGGAAGACAAAGGCAAGTTGTCTTCTTGGCTTGAAGAAGATGATGACAAGAGAAGGGTGGTTCTTCTTGTCTTTGGCAAGGGGAAGAAGATCCCGCGGGTCCCACACGAGATTGGAAGTGAATCGGGAATGCTCGGACGTCGATCGGTTACGTGTTCAAGTTCCGTGACTTGAAAGAACATTGTATCGACAATGTGCGCGAGAAAACGATCCCGATAAGCCCAAGATTGTCAACTTTCGTGGAAGAATGCTTCGGGTGCGTATGAGGCTCGGAAGCCGGTTTTGCTCATTGCAGGTGACCATAGCAAAGTTGTCCGCTTCTGACAGCATATCTTGTGTTTGCATCTCACGTTGGTCATTTTGACATGAATTGTCAGACAACGTGAACAATTGACCCTTAAGCCGGTAATGCAAACGTGGAGCCGGAGATGTCCTAGGAGGTCGAAATTGGATTTCTCAGAATGATTTCTAAGTTGTTTGGGCACTCCGGAGATTACTGTAATCTCTGTTTGTCGAGATCAGACCTCTAAGGACTTGAAAAGTGTATCTGAGACCTCTAAACCACTGCTCGGGAGGTCTAGATGAGTCGTGTGATTTATTCCGACGATTCCACGTTGAGCCTTGAGAAGGCTAGCATGGTGTAGGGTAGACACTCGGTATCAAGTTTCCGTAAAAAGGACCTCTGGATATGCATTTCCACTGAAAATGACCATTTCCGCTCCTCGGAGGTTATTCGGGAAACTGAAAAGGGTTTTGCTGTCTGTTTTGCCCAATTGTGAATGTCCGCTAGAGTTTTCAGGGCAATGCGGTGTGAACTTCGTTTGCCGTAATTTCATCAGACTAGTCTCCGGTTATGCTCTTCCGAAAAGGGGTATGCCCGTTTTGTCGCTCGGAAGTCATTCAGGGTGTCTGTATGGCTTCCAAAAGACAATCTGAAGCACTGCACGTGTTATGTATGATTGTGGGGCATGGCTGCATCTGATATTTGGAATTAACTTTCCTCCGAGAAACCGGCATTTATGGACTTCCACTGAAAAGTTGTTTGTATACAGAAAGTTGTTCTGTATAGAGCAGATGATTTGCAAAACGCCTTTGGGGACACTTTTCATCTGTTTGGCATTGGAGTGGATTTTTGGAGTCCAATATTGGCTATCTTCCGATGATCGAGCGAACTATTGAAAAATAGAACCGTCCATGTGACATACTAAAAATGCTGGTTTTGGACATTGTTGAGCTCTCTAGTCACTCTGTTGCTCCTTGATGACCCCTGGAGTCCTTCTATCACATCCATGGGTCATTTGCTCAATTTTGCCGACTTGAGGATGAATAGTGATTTTCCGCTCTGTTGAGCCATTTTTCTGTACTCTGCTCAAGTCATAGCTTGGATCATTGCTGATAATGTAATTTGAATCGGTGAGCCAAAATGGGGTGCTGACAGCCTCCACCTCGGTCTGGCATGATCCATGGATTTCAGGTAACCCCCACTTTAAACCCATCCCAAGCTTAGGAATACATGCTGAACTGGACACTAAGGTACATGATCTAAGGCTCTTTAGCCCAAAAAGATGGAACATCTCCCTCTTGACGAACCTCTTCAATCAAGACACGGTGAGAAATATCTTGAAAGTCCACATCCCTCAAGAGGAATGTAAAGACTCTATTATCTGGACCCTAACCTCCTCGGGCTCACACAGTGTTAAATCCTTTTATCTTCTAGACCAACATCACAGGTTCAATATTGCCTAGGACGTGAATTGGAAGGCTCTTTGGCGTTTAAAGATCCACGAACGATTGAAAATCCACTTATGGAGAATTGCGAGTGAATGCCTCCCTTGGTTCTCCCAAAGCGGTACACGTTGCCCCCTTTATCGAATCAACTCCGATAACTTTGTACATCTCTTCCGAGAATGCAGCTTCTATCGTGTTGTTTGGAGGAAATCACCATGGGATATATGCTCTAAAGCTATCCATTGTCTGTCACCAATAGATTTTGCGAATTTCATTGCAAATCCTCCTACCATTATCACCTGACTATTGGCTAATAATTTACTTTTCACCTTGTATGGATCCCTTATTTTATATCATTTGTGGTCACAAAGAAATGATGTCTTATTTGTAGGAAGCATTGTAGATTTTTCCGATTGCCTTCGTCATATCAAGTGTGCTTTCGCGGAACACAGCACTTGCCAGACATCCCTGCCACATTTTGAGTCTAGATTTGGACAATTTCAGCACATGGAGGAAACAAACAGTCTCACTGAAGAATGGACCTACATTTCCACTGACGCTGCTTGGATGGCAGAGAAGTCCAGCCTTACAGGAACCAAAAACCAACCAAACATGCCCATCTCACACTCCTGGATCTCCAAAGCAGAAATGAGTTCGCCCCTGTAAGCTGAAGCCAAGGCAGTTCTGCTAGCAATCACTCTAGCACTTGAACACGACTGGAGAAAGATTTGGATTAGACTCAATGCTTTACTGCTTGTTGATACTATCATCTATCCCCATCATTCCCCATGGGAAATTAGAAGCGTCATTTCAAATATCATTAGGTTACTAGCTCTACTTTTAGACTGGAAATGTACTTGGATTCCTCGATCGGATAACTTTCATGCACATAACTTAAGCCAATACGACAATAAGTCCAATTTTCTCTCCTTTTGTATGTTTGAGGGTTATAGTAATCTCGATGTACCGCTGTCATCTTAGTAATATATTCTTAATCTTACTTATCAAAAAAAGTAGAAGTTTATGCTCTAAAATATTCTTAAAAGAAGTTGTATGTAGATTTTCTCCTCCTATTTGTACTGCAGCAATTTAAGTGTGTGTGTGTATATATATATATATATATATTAATTTTTCCTTTGATGATTGAATAACTAAAAAATTTGTATGTCTTAATTTATTTAATTTTATTTTTAGCATTTTATGAATTTTAAACAATAATATTTCTTCAATAGCACATTTGCATGTGAAGGTTATTTAAATATTGAGTGTAATCTTCATTACAATTTCTCGTAAGTTATCTTTAAATTTCTAAACATACATATCTATTTATTTATTATGATATTTATTTAAGAATAAATAAAGTAATTTATATGATAATCGATTTAGTTATTCAAACATGTCTAACTTTCAATTAAAAATATTTTCATTTCATAAATTATTTAGTAAAAAAATTAAAAGTAATTTTACCATAATAGTATTTTTCATACTTATCTTTAGACCCTAATTGTGCATATAATTTTTAAAATTATTGAAACTATTCATGTACAAATTTATTAAAAAAATGCTTCAATTATATTATACATATTTTAAAAATATTTTAGTAGGCTAATTATTATCAATAATAAATTCATCCGAGATAGTCACATAATGTATTAATACAATGCATATGAAGGGAAGATTCACCATCAGCTGAGGAATTGCTCAAAAAGCCTATGTAGTAGGCTCATATTGAACGAATGGAAGTCTTTCATCGCACGATACTAGGAAGCTTATATCAATAACCTACACTTTCTTATTCTAAACAATAAGTAGAATTATAAGTATCGGCTCTATTAATTAACATAAGCATATTTTATATTGATAATTTTCAAAATGATAAATAAATTCTTTAAAAAATTAACTACTAAATTCGTATAAATATAATTATATAAATATACAAATAACGAAAAATATGATAATTTTACAGGATAAGTAGAATTATATATATGTCTACACAATTAATTAGTATATATATATATATATATTTGCATAGATAATAATTTTCAATCTGATAAATTAATTCTTTTAGACAAAAACTATTACTAAATTTAAATGAAATGTATCATAAGAAACCATCTAAAATAAAAAGTCTTCATTATGTTATACATGTTAAATAATCTACTTTAGTAACTTAGTTATTCTTTTAATTTACTAAATTCACTAATATGAATACTTACATTGATGTGGACATAAATATATTTTTGTAAAATGAGAAACAAACTATAAAGTATAATGTGATTTTTTTTGAGAATTTACATACCTCTAGAAACATATTCTTTTAACTTTCAATTCTAATAACTAATTTTAAATTGTAAACTCATAATTATTATTAAAACTTGTAATCTTACAATCAATCCTATTAATTAGAATTATTTTGCATATCCATTAAAATTAAACTATAGAAATTGCAACAAATATCTTTTGAAAATAGCTTGTGCAAAGCGGGGCAAAAACTAGTCTATATATACTAGAGTGTTGCTATACCTTCTTAATAATCAACTTAATTGGACATTATTCTAATTCAGAAATCCCACAAAAATGACACGACTTGTAATTTACTCAATAACCAGAGGCAAGTTGATATATGTGAGTGTTAGGAGAATTATTAGGTACACTTTTAGGAGGATTTAACATTTTTGTCTATATATTCAGAAAAAAGAAAAAAAAAACTTTTGTCTATAGTTATATACTATTACTGTTACAAAGAGAGATAATCCTTTTTTGTGTTAGCTTTTACTTCCCAAAACGATCCATATTAAATATTTTCCATGTAGGTTAACGACCCAAAAAATGATAAACTTTGCCCCTTTCTCATTTTTAGCACGAACTTTAATTTTTGGCCAAAAAAAATCATTGACTTTGATTCTCTTTCCAGGTTTATCATCTATGTCGTTTTTGTCCATTTTGCTAACGTGGTAATAAATGGTGCTTAGGTGACAACAGGTGTCACGTTGCGTCAGCAAAAATAATATAAAACAATTAAAAATAAAGAAATAAAAAAAGAAATTAAAGTGTTGATTGGAGAAGGGGTAAGAGCACCTCGCTGGCCACTCACCCCCATCAAAGGTTGTCAGCACAGTCAGAACTTGCCGGCATGTTCTCCCAAATTGGAAGGGTGGAGGCCACCCTACTGACCACCCACTCCCCACCCATGGAGATCGCCAATTGTTCTGACTTGCAACCTCCGTTGGGGGGTGGGTGGCTGGCGGGGTGCCCCCACCACTTCTCTGATCAACACTTCAATTTTATTTTCTTTTAATTTCTTTATTTTATATTATTTTTGTTGATGTGGCGTGACACCATTTTTCACCTAAGCACCGTTCGTTACAATGTCAGCAAAATGAACGAAAAATGGCACAGATGACAAACATGAGAAGAGAGTCAAGGTCCATGATTTTTTTGCTCAAAAAATAAAGTTCGTGTTAAAAGTGAAAAAATGGCAAAGTTGATGATGTTTGGGTCATTAACCCATTCTAATTTGTGTAAGCTACCAAAATAAGGTTACATTTGTAAAGTTGCACCTTAACTAGCCACTATTTTTGCACTCTTTATATATATATATATATATATATATATATTGTAAAGGAGATCCATGAGTCTAGTATTATGAAATATATATCATAATGACGTAGCGCGGATCACTATTTCTCGCAACTAAATCTGAATTTAGACTCGAAGGGAATAGAATACGGCTAAACCCTAATAATATGCTGAAAACAAAGAGTTATGGCAAACGCAAAGTATCATTCATCAATAGGTGTTTTTTTGAGGTATGTAATTCTCTTACAATGAGGTGAATAGCCTATATATAGAGGGAATACACCTCCATTGACTATAGAATATGAAACTGACATCTATACTCCTCTAGATTACCTTCCTATAATGGAACAAAAAAATAATCTGAAATAGGAAATTTCAAACTCCTAACTAAAACTAAAATTGCAAGTAATATCCAATTCTAAATATATTTCTATATAAATTAAATATACTACCTAATTAAGATAATAAAATTCTCAATCTATGGATCAAGATATCTCATCTTCCCCTTCCATATCACGAGAATATTTCATTGATATATCCAAGATATGTTTCTTTGGGCTTGGGCTTGTTGATGCAGATATGGGCCGAAAATCCTCCGCGTCATTCTCCCGCACTTGTGAAAAGCCCGTCCTCGAGCTTTCGATGTGCTTCGAGTATTGTAGTCACCATGATGTTGAATCGCTCGTATGGATGAATCTTCATTCACCAAATCTTCAAATTCCATATGTGGAAATGTTAATACCGATGACACATTTGGGAACTTCTCTTCAATAGATAAATTCTTCACAATGAATGTGCGCACCCGAATTTCGTCTCGTCGGGGCCCGCATGCGCGCGCCTAAATGCAACGCGGTTTGGGAGTATCCACCTTTCCGGGGACGCACGACGGACGCACGTGAGAAGGAGTCGCCACTTGCCATTTTATGACCCGAGGGTCGAGGGCCGACAAGTTACCCAGGTCTAGGGGGTACAGAGTACACCTAATTGCTAAGGCATATGGTCTGCGAAACCCAAGGTTCCGAATTCGGGAGTTCTGTTACATGCGAGCCTATATCTCGCATGCCCTATCGGTACTCTAGCTTGTCTAGGCTTGCCATTTTATTTAATTACCGCTTAATTAAGTTCCGCTCATCTTACGCGTTTTGACACCGTAAATTTGAAGAAACACTCCGACCGTCTGCTCTCCGACCGGGATTCTTACATGAATAAACATACAACATAAATCCTCACATTGTTCTCTCAAATAAATAAAATACAAATTATAACAATTGGATCCCGGTCGGTTCGCATTCGGTTATTATTCCACTCGTGCTCACCGTGTAGTTTAAAAAAACTGAAATTGAAATTAAAGTGCGCACTTGGTGTATAAGGGCATTGGACCCCGTAATCGACGGTTATGGGCGTTGGACCCAGTGTGAATCGAGTCCTAAAGGATCGGGCTCGATCCGCATAACAATCAAGTGCAAAAGATGTAACAAGCAATCTCAAATAAACAATTAATGGGGTTTTGTTATCACCAAATTTACGTGGATTAATTGATTATTAACCGAGGTATCTTGGCATACAAATCCTACCCTAAAACAAGCAAAAGGCAAGAGGGGGAATGGCATGTAGCATTCAGCATCATTTACCGGACCTGACAGACTGTATGTGTCCGTGATCAAGTCTCCAATGTGTGGGTTGATTTTAAATTGTTATATATCGTGGCACTTTGATTATGATAGGTTATTATAGAATGTGGATTTTGACACGAGAATCCTACAACCTAGTGCCTAGCCCGCTATCCCCATTCTGTTTTCTATTAGGCCGAGTATGCGATTAAGTCGAATGTGGGTATCTTAAACCGTTATTCCTGATCTAACTACCCAAGATCATGCAGAGATAATAATAAATTGTAAATACGCCTTTTTGCCTTTGTATAGAAAATTTATTTTTGAAAAGAGAGAGACTACGCAATGCGGGCCACCTCGGCCTGTGACCGGCGCTGACTGATTCCCTGATTCTTCTAGGGTTATGCGAGAACCCCAAAAAAGTCAAAGAAACGGTCAATCTATCCGGAAGTGATCTAAAAAAAAACTTCCACTCCCCGACTTGAGTTACCTAAAATTAGGAGGCCTCGAGTCAAAACATGCAAGTTCTTCCCAGACGTCCATGCCACATCGGATCACGAGTCTCAGATTTTAGTATGAAATTTGCGAATTTTGAAAAGAAGGCGTCAACACGTATTTGCAATTTATCGACGCGCATTTCCGATTAATTACCAATTCGTGCAAAATTATTAAGGTCGAGTGAATTAATTAGTCAAATGAACGTCCCGTTTACCCGATTGGTGAAATCATTAAGTTTAATTAAAATCTGCTGAATGCTTTATTTTATTTTTTTGGGTTTCAAGCCGTCGAAATGATCAATAATAGATCGCCCGATAAACTCTAATTTCCGACATAGTCACATAATTACAAAAATGAAATATTTAAATGGGGCACATGCATTGTCGGTGGGTGATCTAAGTAGAAAAAGGGCTGGATATTTTAGAAAATGTCCAGGGGACTAAATTGAACGATTTTAAAAGAGCAGGGACTGATTTGAAAATTCTAAAAAAAATTGGGGACTGATCTGAAAATTCTAAAAGATTGGGGACTGATTTGAAAATTCTAAAAAAATGGGGACTATGTAAAAAATTACTGAAAGTGTCATAGGGCTTATTTGAAATGAATTTGAAAATCGGAACTGATCTGAAGAATAAAAAAATGGCCCCAGGACTGAACTGACACAACTCGGAAAGTTCCTTGGGATGCTTGAAAAATTCTGGGAATTTCATGACTGATTGGAAAATAGTAAAATGACTGGGAATTGATTGAAAAGAATTTTTGAAATTCGGGGCAGATTTGCAAATGGTGAAAAATGGTCCCGGGACTAAACTGAAACGATTTGAAAAGTTCTTTGGGATTCTTAGAAAAATTCTGGAAAATTCAAGGACTGATTGAAAAATAATAAAATGACCGGGGCCTAATTGAAAATGATTTTGAAATTCGGGGCAGATCTTAAAAAAATAAAATGAGTCCTCTGGATAGAAATGTAACAAAATGGAAAGTTCGTAAAATCAAGTTCGGGACAAATCCGATCACCCACGCGACCCAAGAACACTCAATTCACATTATATTCGTCCAATCAAGCATAGACATTCAGAAAATGAGCCCTAAACATGCCACTAAGTAGAGGATTTACCTAGTTCGGAAAGTTGAGGGGTGATTCTGTAAAATAAAAAAAATAAAAAAATAGAAAATGCTGGACGAATTGGGCCGGGCTTGACTGGACCGAACTGGGCCGGTTGAACTGGACTGGGCCGCTGGAATTCGGACTGGGCCGAATGGGCCGCTGGAATTTGAACTAGGCCGAGTGGGCCGCTGGGCCGGATTGGGCCGTTGGCCGCGGGCCGGGCTGCTGCTGGACTGGGCCGACGTGCGTCCACGAATCGCCGGGGATGACCAGACGAAGCTCGATGACGACCGTGAATCGCCAGGGCTGGGGTGGATCGCCGAAGGCAATGACTTACGGGGTGGTCCGAGCTCGGGCCAGCAAGGAAAATTAGGGAAGGTTATGAGGTCAGTGGCGCAACTCGACGGAAGGAGGAAACCCGGGAGTTCGAGGGAAGCGTGTGCGAGAGCCGAGGGTTGCGGGTGAGTTCCGGGCTGGGGAGTATTCGGATGAGCTGAGGGCGAGAGGAGAGGTCTGGAGCTGGGAGCGTTCGGACCGGAATGAGCTCGGAGTTGTCCGAAAATAAAAATCAAGCTGCGGGCCGTGTGTGTCTGTGGACGAGCTGTGGGATTTCGGCCGCCGTGAGGTACGAGCTCCGAGTTTTTTTGAGGGAATCCGTGAGCTGAGAGTTTTTTTTTTTCGAAGAAATTGAGTTGCCCCCCCTTTTTCCAGTGTTTCGCCAGGAAGAAGAAGAAGGAAACGGAACGGAGATCGAACGAGATTTTCGCCGGAAATTTTGCGAAATCGAGAATGAAGATCCCAGTTTTTTTTTATTGCAGGGACCAAACTGAAAGGAAGGAAAAAGGAAGGAGGAAAGAGGAAGAAAAGGAAAAGAAGTGGGCGGGAAGGAAAGAAATGCCCATCTGTCATGTCGGTCAGACCGGCTCTGATCGGTTCTGACCGACTTGACCTTTTTGTGTGTGTGTGTGTGGGCAACGGTCGGTCAGACCAGCTCTGACCGACCCTGCCCATCGGTCCTGTCGGTCAGACCGGCTCTGACCGGTTCTGACCGACTTGACCTTTTTTTTTTTTTAAGAATTCGACGCGCGTACAAATTGAAAATTATGTCTTCTTGATCGGACGTCGGAAAAATAATTCGAGACCGTCATCGTACTTAGAAAAATTCGTTGATCGATATTATGCGATGGAATTATTTTCAATCTCGAATTTTGTCCTGAATTGTTGAAAATTAACGTCGATGTACGCGAAATTCGAAAACGTCTCAAACGGTATTATTTTTGAAAAAAATCATAAAATTGGTGTTAAATTATGAAAAATTGCTATTTCCAAAACGTCGTGAATGCTCAAGTAATTAATCAGAAATACTTCCCTCACGGGTGGCAAAATGACGATTCTGCCTCTCTGGAGTCGGTGGACCAAAATTGGGTGCTGACAGCTTGCCCCTCTTTGGTTGCGTGCTCGAATAGAGGATGCAGCCAAAGACTATGAGAAGCACCTGGTTTGGTCCCGGCGATCGTCCGGCCATTCTCCTCGTTTGTACTAATATGTAGGCCTGTTGCAAAATGGTAAAAACCATAAATTAGTAAATGTGGACGCATACTTGAAAGACATTAAGTGAGGACACGAAGTCCAAAAAGTAGTAAATGCGGACACGAAGTCCGGAATGCAATGAGTGCGGACACAAAGTCCGAAAAACAGTAAGTGCGGACACGAAGTCCGAAATGCAGTAAGTGGGGACACGAAGTCCATAATGCAATAGATGCGAACGCGAAGTCCAAAATGCAGTGAATGCGGACACGAAGTCCAGAAAGCAGTAAATGAGGACACGAAGTCCGGAATGCAATAGACACAGACACGAAGTCCGGAATGCAACGAATGTGGACACGAAGTCCAAAATGCAATAGATGTGGACGCGAAGTCCGAAATGCAGTGAATGCGGACACGAAGTCCGGAAAGCAATAAATGAGGACACGAAGTCCGGAATGCAGTAGACACGAACACGAAGTCCGGAATGCAATGAATGTGGACACGAAGTCCAAAAAGTAGTAAATGAGGACACAAAGTCCGGAATGCATTGAATGTGGACACGAAGTCCGAAAAGTAGTAAATGAGGACACGAAGTCCGGAATGCAATAAGTGTGGACACGAAGTCCAAAATGCAGTAGATGATGACGCGAAGTCCAAAATGCAGTGAATGTGGACACGAAGTCCGAAAAGTAGTAAATGAGGACACGAAATCCGGAATGCAGTAGACACGGACACGAAGTCCGGAATGCAATGAATGTGGACACGAAGTCCAAAATGCAGTAGATGCGGACGCGAAGTTCGGAATGCAGTGAATGTGGACACGAAGTCCGGAAAGCAGTAAAGGAGGACACGAAGTCCTAGATGAGAAGTCCGAAAAGCAGTAAAGATGGACGCGAAGTCCGAAAAGCGGTAAAGATAGACACGAAGTCCTGGACGCGAAGTCCGAAAAGCGGTAAAGATGGACACGAAGTCCTGGACGCGAAGTCCGAAAAGCGGTAAAGATGGACACGAAGTCCTGGACGCGAAGTCCGAAAAACGGTAAAGATGGACACGAAGTCCTGGACGCGAAGTCCGAAAAGTGGTAAATGTTGACACGAAGTCCAAAAAGCAGTAAATGTGGACACGAAGTCCTGGACGCGAAGTCAAAAAAGCAGTAAAAATGGACGCGAAGTCCGAAAAGCGGTAAAGATGGACATGAAGTCCTGGACGCGAAGTCCGAAAAGTAGTAAATATGGACACGAAGTCCTGGACGCGAAGTCCGAAAAGCGGTAAAGATGGACACGAAGTCCTGGACGCGAAGTCCGAAAAGCGATAAAGATGGACACGAAGTCCTGGACGCGAAGTCCGAAAAGCGGTAAAGATGGACACGAAGTCCTGGACGCGAAGTCCGAAAAGCAGTAAATGGGGACACGAAGTCCTGGATGCGAAGTCCGAAAAGCAGTAAATGCGGACACGAAGTCCGGAATGCAGTAAATGCTGACACGAAGTCCGGAATGTAGTAAATGCTGACACGAAGTCCGAAGAACAGTGAATGCTGACACGAAGTCCGGAATGCAGTAAATGCAGACACGAAGTCTGGAAAGCAGTAAATGAGGACACGAAGTCCGAAGAACAGTGAATGCGGACACGAAGTCCGGAATGCAGTAAATGCAGACACGAAGTCTGGAAAGCAGTAAATGTGGACACGAAGTCCGAAGAACAGTGAATGCGGACACGAAGTCCGAAATGCAGTAGATGCGGACACGAAGTCCGGAATGTAGTGAATGAGGACACGAAGTCCGAAGAACAGTGAATGCGGACACGAAGTCCGAAATGCTGTAAATGCGGACACGAAGTCTGGAAAGCAGTAAATGAGGACACGAAGTCCGAAGAACAGTGAATGTGGACACGAAGTCCGGAATGCAGTGAATGAGGACACGAAATCCGAAGAACTGTGAATGCGGACACGAAGTCCGAAAGCAGTAACGGTGGGCATGATGCGAAAATGCAGGGAATGTAAAACAACGACTAGTGTCAGCGGGGCGCCGAACAGGGGCGCTTGGCATTGGGTCATGGCTTTGTTGGGATGGTGCAATAGTAGGCGTGGCTTGCATTACCGTCGGGGTGGTTATGCTTTGCTGGAGACCCGCTTTTTTCCCTCGGGCGGTTGTGTGTTTGATTCGCTGGAAGCCAACCCTGCTGTTGGATCAATTGTTTGTTAGTCTTGCTGGCAACTGGTCTCGCCGCTGAAGCGATTGCTTGCTGGGAATGCCCTGATCTCGCCACTGAGACTTTTGATTGCGAGGCAGTTGCTCGTTGCTCTGCCGGATCGGCGTCTTGCGATGCGGGACTCGAACTCTGGGAGCGCCTACGTACCCTCTTGGACAGGGGATCAGAGTCTGCCGTAGTTCTTGCGTTTGTTGTACCTGTGATCCTGACATCATTAGTAAGTCATGGGATTACTAGCAATTTATAAGCACAGGCAAAAGAATGTGTTCGCGACGCATGTTCTTCAGTTTCGGGTCGCTTGGGCAACCCGTAGAGAGTTCTTGCTTTGGGGATACGAATGAGATCCCACTTTCGAAGGCCTCAATGCGAGGCCTCCAAGGCTCCTGTTGGCCATGTACGAGCATATTGAGACATTCTTAATGATACCCTGGCGGCTCTGTCGATTATTCGACGCGCCCATCGGCTTAGGACCCTTCTCGTCAAGGTACCGTAGGGCAGCTGCGCTTGTGACCCGCGTGGGGATTTTTTGCCTAGATTTGATCAGATTCGTTCTGACCATTTCCAGAATGCTATGACTAGACCTCAGAAAGGAATATCTGGGATTTCGGCTTTGTGGTAGCTTGTTGAAAGGTGGCTGTGACCCATTCTAGAGTTATGCAAAGACAAACAGAAAAGAGAAAGCTTGAGGGGAACGCGTTGCCCCAGGCTAAAAGGATACACGAGTTCACGCCTGTAGCGAGATGTACCCTATTTCCTTTGTTCTTCTGTTGTGTAGGCTGTATCAAACTACTTGGATAGCATGCTCGATTTGCCCACTGTGCTTGAGAAGGAATCCACGCTGGACAACTGAGCTGTGTTGGAGGGCTGATCGAGAATCATGTTGGAGTAGATAATCTGGCCACTTTCGTTGAGGATCCCTAGTCCGCACGATGTGTGAGAGACTAGGGGGTCAATTTTATCTATCTCTCATTTTGCTCTTATTTTGCTACGGTCACCCACCTCGGGGCCGCACCTCTCAACCTAAAGGGATTAGCTCTCCTTTTGCCACGACTGCCCGCCTCGGGATTTTCAGTCGTGCCTCTCTCTTGCCCTAACTTTTGCCTAGGTCGCCCCGAGGGGTTTTCGACCTAGCGGGCTCGATTCTTTTGTCTCTCGAGCTTGCAAGGGCGAAGGGTTCGAAGGATTCGACCTTCGAGTGCATTGTGTTCTATCTCCGTCGAGGAGTTGCGTCTACTGCTCTCCTTTTTGTCGGGGTTTGTTGATTTCTTTTTCGAATTGGCGGTGGCGGAGTTTTATATCTCAGCGGTGCCTTGTTTTGTTCATTTTTTTTCCGCGTATTTTCTCTCTCTCTTCATTGGTGGATTTTTCCGCTTCTTTCCGCTCTGTTTTTCTCTTGTAGTTGGGGTTTGTTTTGTGCCCCATATCTTTGTTTGAAACTCCACGATTTTACATTGCCGAGGTCGCTTTGGTGTGCTTCGCCTCGTGGAGATTTGTTGTGTGTTACTAGCCCTATTTTGTGAGGACCGGCTTTCTTGGAAGTTTGATTCTCACGCACTTGGAAGTTGAACTCCGTGTCATTTGCCCTTGCAAGCATTACATGTGAATTTCCCCTGTTGTCTAGGAAAAGAAAATGTCAAATTGCCCCATGTGGAATAGGGAACCGAGGTTGTCTCAGCGCGAATGTTGAACGGAGATGCCCCGATCTTCATTTGTTGAAGTGGCCCGTGGTAGGCGCCTAGTGTGATGTCTCCGATCATTTCTTGTTGTTCTTTACAGCGCGTGCCTCTTGGAGGGTGCATGCTGTTGAAACCACTGGATGTTCGAGGAAGACGGTTGCATCAATGCTGAGTGATTCGCTCGATTGTCCTTGTTTTCGACTTCATAGGGGGGCATCTCATCGTCGGACACCTCCCTCGTCAAAGTATAAGGAAAGGTTCCGAGACAAGTTCTCAAGGAAGCGTGAACTCGTGCATCGCTCTTCGCCTGTGGTCAATGTGCCCCTGTGAAGGATGACAAAGAAGGCAATGTATTAGGCGATTATGCGGGGAATATGGGGTAAGAAATATGAGGTGGTCCCATAGGAAAATCCATTTTTGTCCCGTGCGTGACCCATGGGGTGCCACGCGTAGGTGACATTTGTTTCTGGGAATCTAGTCATCACTACTCTGGAGAGGTTAGACAGTGACTAAAGTCACATAAGCATATTTTCCCTAGTCGCGAGTAAGCATGCGCAGTCGTCCTAGGGAAGGCTCGAGGAGTCGGGTCCCACGAGTATATACGAGTTGAACAAGTCCAACAGAACTAATAGGGCGTTGCAAAAACTGTCCTAATGCTCCATTTAAAGGATTTGTTCATATCGAGAGCCCATTTGGGGAAATGCATTTATATTAAAGCAAAAGAGAGTTTAAAGAAGACTGTGCATATTGCCCCCGTATTCAATCGGTGACCACAACAGAGGTGGATGAGATCCATTCTTTGATCGGAGGCCTGATCATGTTGGTATCTCCTGCGATCGAGAGTTGGGTCATGCTCTGCTTGTGGAGCTGTCACTTCCGGTCTTTGCAGCGAAAGGATTAGACTTGCTCCTCGGAGTATCGCTTGGGTGAATTTGAATTCAAGTCGATTTTGGATTTCAGATGAGCCTAAAAATAGTAAATGCGATGTGTCAAAACCTGAATGTAGTAAATGCCGGGCCGGAGTCCAAAAGTAGTAAATGCAGGACCGAGACCCGATACGGGGTCGAAGCTCAAAAGTGGGACCGAAGCCCGATGAGGGGCCGAAGCCCAAAAGGGGGGTCGAAACCCGATGCGGGGCCAAAACCCAAAAGAGGGCCCGAAGCCCGATGCAGCAAATGCGGGGCCGGAGCCCGATGCGGGGCCGAAGCCCGATACAGTAAACGCGGGGTCGAAGCCCGATGTGGGGCCGGAGCCCAATGCAGTAAATGCGTGCTCGATAAGAAAGTGCAAGAGATGCAAAAGGAAATGTCAATGCTGAGGAACAGTGCAGGGCACTGCAAAGCGGTGACTCTGATTTTTCTTGCAGTCTTGCTTTGTGTAGCAAGGATGGGGACATAGTGTTGAAATCCCAAGGAGCTGGATGAGAGACGTTTGTTGTATCAAGTGTGGTCGCTCAGTATTCAGGCTGTCTTCTTGTTGAGAATTTCCTGCAATGGGAAAAGAAAACAATGAAAGAGTATAAACTGTTCAAGATTTCAATGCAAGAGTGTAGGGAAGCGAACTGGACTGGTAGGCGTCGTGCGAGCACACCAAGAGACATGCATTGATGCGTTAAGCATGCATGTATGAGTTGATGTGAACATGCTTGGATATGTGTGAGGCGGGCTTAGCCGCTAGTAGATGCGCAAGGTCTTGCGGAGAGATATGCATCTGATCACGCGATGACACTCTCTGCGAAGAAGGTCTTCACTCACTTATATGGTGAGATGTTAGCTAGTATACAAAACAGTAAATGACTACGATGCATGTGATGCGTGAGTTTTCCAAAACTAATGCCGTCATTTGTATTAACTCCGAATGGTTCAAAGTGCAATACAAATTTTCAAAAGATAGTCCTAAATCGGTCTTCTAAAGTGCCCGAGGTGCAAGCGACCGTCGCCATGGAAAGGACCGGTTCCAGGTGAGGGCCTGGTAGAGGTGTGTATCCTAGGATGTGCGTGGACCTCCACGGGCCCTCTTCCTGGACCTTTCCAAAGCAGCGTTCGTTTGCGCCAACTCCTGATCACGCCTCTACAGTTGGGCGCGGGCCTGGGCGAGCTCTTTCTGTAGTTGGCGCTGATCAACAAGCTTCTCGTCCTTCTCTACGACTTCTCGACGAAGACGATCTCTTTCGGCTCTAAGATGAGTGAGCTCGGCTTGGATGGTCATATTCGGAATGGGAGTTGCGCCGGGTGACCCGCCATCTCCAACTCGCGGAGAGTTGACAAGATCCTCGTGTGCTGCTGGACCCCATCGGTAGAAGCGAAGGATGTATTCTTCTGCAGCTTGAAAATCCCGCTCATCAAGGGTCGGATGCTCGGGGAAGTATGGACGCTCGGTAATCACAATTCGCTACGCATCCAGGATCTGTTTGACGTTACTTTGGCGATCTACGGGTGTCTGATCCTCTCGCCAAGTATGTTCAAATCTAGTTCGCGCCGTATCCTCGGGGACCGTCTGTAAGCCACCGAGCTACCTCACTACTCGGGCCGAAAAATAAGTGGTGGACCCCGCATGACTCATGAGTGGGACTCCATAAAAATCAGGACACCTAAGGGCCATGGGTTCGGGTGGCATCCACGCGGCGCGTCATTTAAAGCCCTTTGGTGCTATTTCGCGAAAAATTTTGATCCACTCAGAGACCTTGCGTTCCTCCACACGCAACAGAGGTAGTAACCGTGAAATGATAGACTCCGGACGTGTGAAAAACATAACCGGGCGAACAAGGCCAAAGGGGTTTGCATGGCTTTGGAGCCAAATTTGCAAAAGGATTGGGGACCCTCTCAACCTTCGATCGGTCTTTCTTGTAACGCGATCGAGGGACCTTATGGTCTCGGCCAACAAGGCCACCTCGTACTCGCGGCCTCCAACCACTTGGAGGACAACGCTAGCTAAGGCTGCGTCAATGTGACCGGCCGAGCGAGGGAATAATAGAGTCCCAAAAATTAAGAATAAGATCGCATGACAAAATTTTTTTTGTAAAAGATCCCCTTGAACCTCGCACGCTCGTATTTGAATAAAATGGAGGAGTTTCGCGATGACTATCTCTATGCCACCGGAATATGCAAGTTCGGCTTGTAGCTAAGGCCTATGCACCCCGAGTGGACGCGATACCAAAACAAGTCGGGTGGTGTGGAAGTTGGTTCCACAATGTTGCGGGTGGTTGCAATTCTTCTGACGAGAGTGCGATATTCCTCGATGGTAGGTGTAAGCTCGGTACCTTGGATGTTGAAGACAGCTTGGACTGGGTCCCAAAACGTCACCGCTGCTCCCAAGAAATTCCAATCCACTCGGCACATGGCTAGGATTGGTACATCTCCAACAAAGGTCCTGATGTAATCGCAGTCGACTTCACGTAGATGAGCCCAGACGTGACTGATTTCCTTGAGTGGTGGCGTGACCCTGTCGAGGTGTGGAAAGGAGACCGAGCGCGCCATCTCTTACCAAGATGAAAAGAAAACCGATTTAGGACTAGTTAATACAAATGACGCCTAATTTTGAAATTAGATGATGCATGGGTACAGAAAATAAATGCCCACGGCTTAATGTATACAATGTACATCTCTCTCAAAAACGGAAAAGGACTCAAATAGCGCGCAGGCCGACTCAATGGACTGTTACTGAAGTTGGGTTGGAAGATGGCATGGAGCTCCTGTAGTATGCATGGTTTCGGTACTACAAGGACCGTGCTACCTAGGGATGGGGGCCCCCGACTCAAGGGTGTCAATTCCTTGAAATCGAGTGGGATTCTTTTCAAGGCCTAAGCGACAGTCGAACTGCACGCCGTACCCCTACTTCGAACCCCTATCTAACCTATGCTCCTATTACCGATCGTGGGACGCGACCCATAGGTACCTAGAAGCTAGTATGATATGCAATGCGTGTGCGAGAAATAAAAGTGCGTAAAGTAGATAAGCGGAAAAAAAACTGCGAAAAGCGACAAATAAACAAGCAAACAAAGCAAGCGAGAACAAGCCCGAACCCTCTAAGTGTTCCCAGTGGAGTCGCCAAGCTGTGCGCACCCGAATTTCGTCTCGTCGGGGCCCGCATGCACGCGCCTAAATGCAACGCGGCTTGGGAGTATCCACCTTCCCGGGGACGCGCGACGGACGCACGTGAGAAGGAGTCGCCACTTTCCATTTTATGACCCGAGGGTCGAGGGCCGACAAGTTACCCAGGTCTAGGGGGTACAGAGTACACCTAATTGCTAAGGCATATGGTCTGCGAAACCCAAGGTTCCGAATTCGGGGGTTCTGTTACATGCGAGCCTATATCTCGCATGCCCTATCGGTACTCTAGCTTGTCTAGGCTTGCCATTTTATTTAATTACCGCTTAATTAAGTTCCGCTCATCTTACGCGTTTTGACACCGTAAATTCGAAGAAACACTCCGACCGTCTGCTCTCCGACTGGGATTCTTACATGAATAAACATACAACATAAATCCTCACATTGTTCTCTCAAATAAATAAAATACAAATTATAACAATTGGATCCCGGTCGGTTCGCATTCGGTTATTATTCCACTCGTGCTCACCGTGTAGTTTAAAAAAACTGAAATTGAAATTAAAGTGCGCACTCGGTGTATAAGGGCATTGGACCCCGTAATCGACGGTTATGGGCGTTGGACCCAGTGTGAATCGAGTCCTAAAGGATCGGGCTCGATCCGCATAACAATCAAGTGCAAAAGATGTAACAAGCAAGCTCAAATAAACAATCAATGGGGTTTTGTTGTCACCAAATTTACGTGGATTAATTGATTATTAACCGAGGTATCTTGGCATACAAATCCTACCCTAAAACAAGCAAAAGGCAAGATGGGGAATGGCATGTAGCATTCAGCATCATTTACCGGACCTGACAGACTGTATGTGTCCGTGATCAAGTCTCGAATGTGTGGGTTGATTTTAAATTGTTATGTATCGTGACACTTTGATTATGATAGGTTATTATAGAATGTGGATTTTTACACGAGAATCCTACAACCTAGTGCCTAGCCCGCTATCCCCATTCTGTTTTCTATTAGGCCGAGTATGCAATTAAGTTGAATGTGGGTATCTTAAACCGTTATTCCCGATCAAACTACCCAAGATCATGCAGAGATAACAATAAATTGTAAATACGCCTTTTTGCCTTTGTATAAAAAATTTATTTTTGAAAAGAGAGAGACTACGCAATGCGGGCCACCTCGGCCTGTGACCGGCGCTGACTGATTCCCTAATTCTTCTAGGGTTATGCGAGAACCCCAAAAAAGTCAAAGAAACGGTCAATCTATCCGGAAGTGATCTAAAAAAAAACTTCCACACCCCGACTTGAGTTACCTAAAATTAGGAGGCCTTGAGTCAAAACATGCAAGTTCTTCCCAGACGTCCATGCCACATCGGATCACGAGTCTTAGATTTTAGTATGAAATTTGCAAATTTTGAAAAGAAGGCGTCAACACATATTTGCAATTTATCGACGCGCATTTCCGATTAATTACCAATTCGTGCAAAATTATTAAGGTCGAGTGAATTAATTAGTCAAATGAACGTCCCGTTTACCCGATTGGTGAAATCATTAAGTTTAATTAAAATCTGCTGAATGCTTTATTTTATTTTTTTGGGTTTCAAGCCGTCGAAACGATCAATAATAGATCGCCCGATAAACTCTAATTTCCGACATAGTCACATAATTACAAAAATGAAATATTTAAATGGGGCACATGCATTGTCGGTGGGTGATCTAAGTAGGAAAAGGGCCGGATATTTTAGAAAATGTCCAGGGGACTGAATTGAACGATTTTAAAAGAGCAGGGACTGATTTGAAAATTCTAAAAAAATTGGGGATTGATCTGAAAATTCTAAAAGATTGGGGACTGATTTGAAAATTCTAAAAAAATGGGGACTGTGTAAAAAATTACTGAAAGTGTCATAGGGCTTATTTGAAATGAATTTGAAAATCGGAACTGATCTGAAGAATAAAAAATTGGCCCCAGGACTAAACTGACACAACTCGGAAAGTTCCTTGGGATGCTTGAAAAATTCTGGGAATTTCATGACTGATTGGAAAATAGTAAAATGACTGGGACTTGATTGAAAAGAATTTTTGAAATTCGGGGCAGATTTGAAAATGGTGAAAAATGGTCCCGGGACTAAACTGAAACGATTTGAAAAGTTCTTTGGGATTCTTAGAAAAATTCTGGAAAATTCAAGGACTGATTGAAAAATAATAAAATGACCGGGGCTTAATTGAAAATGATTTTGAAATTCGGGGCAGATCTTAGAAAAATAAAATGAGTCCTCTGGACAGAAATGTAACAAAATGGAAAGTTCGTAAAATCGAGTTCGGGACAAATCCGATCACCCACGCGACCCAAGAACACTCAATTCACATTATATTCGTCCAAGCAAGCATAGACATTCAGAAAATGAGCCCTAAACATGCCACTAAGTAGAGGATTTACCTAGTTCGGAAAGTTGAGGGGTGATTCTGTAAAATAAAAAAATAAAAAAAAATAGAAAATGCTGGACGAATTGGGCCGGGCTTGACTGGACCGAACTGGGCCGGCTGAACTGGACTGGGCCGCTGGAATTCGGACTGGGCCGAATGGGCCGCTGGAATTTGAACTAGTATCCGGACGAGCTGAGGGCGAGAGGAGAGGTCTGGAGCTGGGAGCGTTCGGACCGGAATGAGCTCGGAGTTGTCCGGAAATAAAAATCGAGCTGCGGGCCGTGTGTGTCTGTGGACGAGCTGTGGGATTTCGGCTGCCGTGAGGTACGAGCTCCGAGTTTTTTTGAGGGAATCCGTGAGCTGAGAGTTTTTTTTTTCGAAGAAATTGAGCTGCCCCCCCTTTTTCCAGGGTTTCGCCAGGAAGAAGAAGAAGGAAACGGAACAGAGATCGGGCGAGATTTTCGCCGGAAATTTTGCTAAATCGAGAACGAAGATCCCGGTTTTTTTTTATTGCAGGGACTAAACTGAAAGGAAGGAAAAAGGAAGGAGGAAAGAGGAAGAAAAGGAAAAGAAGTGGGCGGGAAGGAAAGAAATGCCCATCTGTCATGTCGGTCAGACCGGCTCTGACCGATTCTGACCGACTTGACCTTTTTGTGTGTGTGTGTGTGTGTGTGTGTGTGTGTGGGCAACGGTCAGTCAGACCAGCTCTAACCGACCCTGCCCATCGGTCCTGTCGGTTAGACCGGCTCTGACCGGTTCTGACCGACTCGACCTTTTATTTTTTTAAAGAATTCAACGCGCGTACAAATTGAAAATTATGTCTTCTTGATCGGACGTCGGAAAAATAATTCGAGATCGTCATCGTACTTAGAAAAATTCGTTGATCGATATTATGCGATGGAATTATTTTCAATCTCGAATTTTGTCCTGAATTTTTGAAAATTGACGTCGATGTACGCGAAATTCGAAAACGTCTCAAACGGTATTATTTTTGAAAAAATCATAAAATTGGTGTTAAATTATGAAAAATTGCTATTTCCAAAACGTCGTGAATGCTCAAGTAATTAATCAGAAATACTTCCCTCACGGGTGGCAAAATGACGATTCTGCCTCTCTGGAGCCGGTGGACCAAAATTGGGTGCTGACAATGAACATAGGCAACTCATGTGATTCTAGAGTTAACTCGTTCTTCACCTCGATATCATCTTCCTTTTTAGGACTCTGAACAATCTTGGAAACTTCCTTAATCTTCTCATCCTTACAGTCGATTGGCGTTGATCTCTCGTATTCCTTTTCGTTTTCATGGTTACTGTTTCGAAATTCTCTCTTCCATCGCTTGATGAATATTTGCCTTATCACTAAGATTTACCTTAGCCCTATTATGATGAAGTTTGGCAAAATTAGCAGAATTTGCTCGAGTTTTTTTTTCTAATTTGTTCCTTGAATTGCAATTCGGCCTTAAAAGCTAAGTTGCAAGCTTAAGATAAAGTCGAAATCACCTTGTACCCCATTCTTTCTCGTATGTCGGGATTTAGGCCTTCAAGATAGCGATTGATTTTGACATCTTCACTTTCCACTAGTAAAATACATTCAGCCAAGTGAAAGAATTCCATGGTATATTCTTCAACCATCTGACTTCGTTGAGAACATTGCTGGTATAATTGAAACAAGTACTCTTCATACTCCAAGGATAGAAATCTAGCTTTTAGAAATCTCTTCATACGTCTCCATGTAAAAATTGGATCTTTGCCATCTTGGAAACTTCCTTAATCTTCTCCTCCTTGCAGTCGATTGGCGTTGGTCTCTCGTATTCCTTTTTGTTTCCATGGTTACTGTTTCGGAATTCTCTCTTCCATCGCTTGATGAATATTTGACTTATCACTAAGATTTACCTTAGCCCTATTATGATGAAGTTTGGCAAAATTAGCAAAATTTGCTCGATTTTTTGTTCTAATTTGTTCCTTGTACGGACCCGAATGTGGACTCTCGTCGGGGCCCGCATTGCGCGCTTTTGGATCGCGCGGCTTGGGAGTGTCCACCTTCCCGTGGGGACGCGTGACGGACACGCGTGAGAGAAGGAGTCGCCACTTATCATTTTACGACCCGTAGGTCGAGGGCGGATAAGTTACCCGAGTCTAGGGGTATGGAACACCTAGTTTGTCGTTAAGGCATTGATCTGTGCGGAACCGGAAAATCCGTGTTCGGGGGTTCATGTTACGTGCGGGCCTATATCCCGCACGCCCTTTCGGTACTCTGGTTTGCTAGGCTTGCATTTTTGTTTTATTTACCGCATGAATTAGGCTGCACTCGGCTCACACGTTTTGACACCGTAACTTCGATGAATTAAACGATGTCGGTGGAGAAGCTAAGAGAGAAGTAAACCCGTGTGTCGGGGAATTGGTTCACAATCTTGCGTTACAGTTCATCGAACCATGGAGGTTGAATCCCTGCGTGAACCAGAACCGCGAGTTCTTGGATTTACTTGTATCTGGGCAAGCATTAGACCGATTCGATTAATTCGACTCTCGGACCGTTCGCTCACCGACTGGAATTCTTACAGAATAAATGTACAAAATAAAATCCTTACAATGCTCTCGAAAACAATAAATACAAATTACAAATGGCCGAATTCCAGTCGACTCGCGTTCAGTTATTATTCCACTCTAACTCACCGTGAGTTTAGGGAAAAAGACCGAAGAACTGAAATTCAATGGACGCTCTCACTGAATAGGGCGTTGGACCCTGTGAGTGTTGATTAGGGCGTTGAACCCTGTGCTCGATGATTAGGGTGTTGAACCCTAATATTATTCGGCCTAGGGATCAAGCTCGACCCGTATGGCAAACAAGTGCGGAAAGATAACACGCAACATGTTAATAACAGACAAGGTGTTTTGTATTTACCGAATGTACGTGGATTAACAAGTTTATTAATCCAAAAGTGTTTTTGCAAGCAAATGCCATATGCTAAGCAATCAAACACGTGCCAATGTTTTAGTATTCTGCTTTTGTTGGAAATTTGGAAAAGAGAATCGAATATCATGTGTGTAGATTGCTTTTATAGTGATTCGGTGTTGTAACACTGAATTACCACTGAATTGATCCAAACTTGTATTTTGACTCTAGATTTGGAACCTAGAGTTCCGCCTAACCATTTTCTAGGATTTGGTTAAGTCGAGTGAAATGATTAGTCCGATAACTGTATTTTGATACAGAATACCCAACTGACATCTTAAACTGCGCTAGGATGTCGGCGAATCACGAAATGATGTTCTTGCCCTTGATTTGAAAATTTGTTTTCAGAAAAGGAGAACAACACAATAAGGATTTGAAAGTATGAGGGTTTTGAAAAGGGCATTAACACAGTTTTGTAATTCGTCGACGCGAGTTACAAATTAATGTCCAATTCGTGCAAAGTTATTTAAATGGAATGAATTAACCGTGTGAACGTCCCGATTAACCCGTTCGTGGAATTAATGCTTAAGGTTATTGCCGAATACTTTAATTGTGAAAACGATTCGTGATTCGGCGACCAACACGAGTCCGTAAGGATCGAGGATATTTGGTCCAATGACCGAAACTACCCTCGTAACCGAATGGACCCGAATGAGTCAACGATACCCGAATCCATGCATGTTTTGTTTTGAAAAGACATGTAATCGATGTTTTAACATGGGAATCGTGGAAATATCGAAATTACACTTTCGTACAATTCGAGAAATGAATTAAACTCGAAATAAGGAAATCATTCTTGATCCAAAAAGGGCCAAGAAGCCCTCGGCTTCACCTTGTCAAAGATGGTCGAATACTCTCATGGCTCGATTCAAATCACAAAGAATTTCCTTGTCTTGGTTTAATCATTTTTCGCATGCTCAAACATCAAACATCATGAATAACACGTTTTGACAAAAGCCGGTATTACCATGATTTGATTAACTCATTTAAACATGCAAACATTCACAAACATGTTATTTAAGGAATCGATAAAATAATACCGGCTTCATGCATGCAAGAACAACAAAATAAACTCGGAAAATAACTTGGATCGGGCTAAGGAGACCAATCTTAACCCGAAAAGAGCAACTCAAGTCTCGGCCATCCCATTTAGAGACTTGGCCGTGAGCTCACTTGCCATTTCCGGGTCGGGATGGTCTTCCAAACAACAATCCAAACCTTTTTCCGACATGCTAGCAAGTTATAAGGTAATACACATGCATAATATAACATAAAATTGCATAAAAGTTAAGTCTTGCAAGTTAAGTATGCATAAAATACCGTAGTACTCCATAGCCATGCAAAAATATAAAAAGCCCTAACTCCTCTAAGTCAATAGTGATTTACCTAGCCTTGGGATACGAGGAAAGAGTCGGGGAAGTGTTCGAGAGTCGGGTGACTCGGTTGAACGCTTAGAAGGATGCTCGGGTGCAAAGGATGCACGTTCGGGGAGCTAGGTGCACGGGAGGCGCGCGGCTGGGGCGCGGGGGGGGGGGAAGGAGGAGGGCGTGAAGGAGTGAGAGAGGGGCGCGAGGGCGGGAGGCGAGGGGGCGAGGGAGTGCGAGGCGGCGCGGGCGTGAGCGTGCGCGCGGGGCAGGCGTGCGGGCGTGATCGCGGGCGTGCGCTTGCGTGCGCACGGCTGGCGCTGGCGGGTCACTATTCACCCGAGAGTAGCGATTTCACCCGAAATGCACTATTTGACCTGAAACAATAATTTAAAGACTTCAAATGGAAAAACCAATTTCACCAATGAACTCCATGGGTCCAAAATAAGTGGGATATGAAGTTTGAGAAATTTTGAGCTTAAGTCAGGATGATGAACATCGGCTTCCGACTTAAGAACTCAAGGCTCTCTTTTGATCTTTTCGGTTTCTTTTCTCTTCCTTCTAAGTGCTGAAGTTTTCTGGTTCTTGAGTGTTCTTGGCTATGGAGTTTGAGAGGATTTCTTGAAAGAGAAAGGTTGGAGAGAGTGTGTAAGAGGAGAAGTCATTATCTTAATCACTTTTGGGCCATTTATAGGCAAAGCTAATGACACAATTAGCAAAAGCAAGTGCTCTTAACCCCCATGCTTAGAAAATATCAAGCCTCATCCTCTTCCATTGCATTAATGAAGAAGAGATAAGACATTGATGAGCATTGATGGAGGCTTGAGTGTTGTCTTCAAACTCTTGGATATTTTCAGCAAGAGTGCAAGTTGGCTTCTTGCATTGAAGAAGAAGAAGAAGCTTCTAGAGTAAAGGGTGACTCATCTTGAATAGCCCGTGGGTCCCACGACCGAAGAGGAGAAACCGGGAAAAAGCTCGGGTCTCGATTGATCGCGCATTCGAAGTTCGTGGTTTGAATTGAACGTCGAATTATTGATATACGCGAGGAAATGGATTTAATGAGTCCGAGATTGGCATTTTCCGTGAGAAATTGCCAAATGTCTGTATGAGGCTTGGAAGCCGGTTTTTGCTCCTTTTATGCATTCAGAGCGAGGTTACCCACTTCTGACAGCATATCTTGTATCTGCATCCCACGTCGGTCATTTTGACATAAATTGTCAAATTACGTGGGCCCTTGTCCCTTAAGCCGGTAAATACAAATATAGAGCCGGAGATGTCCTAGGAGGCCGAAACTGGATTTCTCATATTGCTTTCTGAGTTTCTTGGGCGATCCGGAGATTACTGCGATCTCTGTTTGCTGAGATTGGGCCTCTAAGGATATGAAAAGTGCATCTGAGACCCTTAAAGCACTGCTCGAGGGGTCTAGATGAGTTGTGTGATTCATTCCGACAATTCCACATTGAGCCTTGAGAAGGCTAGCATTGTGTAAGGTAAGCATCCGGCGTCAAGTTTCCCCAAAGAGGACCTCCGGATATGGATTTTCACTGAAAATGGCCTTTTGTGCCCCTCGGAGGTTACTCGGGAAACCGTGAAGGGTTTTACTGTCTGTTTTGCCCAATTGGGAATGTCCGCTGGAGTTTTCAGGGCAATGTAGTGTGAACTTCGTTTGCCGTAATTCCATCAGACCAGTCTCCGGTTACGCTCTTCCGAAGAAGGGTATGCCCGTTTTGTCATTCGGAAGTCATTCAGAGTGTCTGTATGGCTTCTAAAAGACAATATGAAGCATTGCTCGTGCTCTGTATGATTGAGGGGCATGGCCGCATCTGATATTTGGAATTAACTTTCCTTCGAGAAACCGGCATTTTTGGACTTCCACTGAAAAGTTGTCTGTATACAGAAAGTTGTTCTGTATAGAGCAGATGATTTGCAAAATGCCTTTGGGGACACTTTTCATCTGTTTGGCATTGGAGTGGATTTTTGGGGTCCAATATTGGCTGTCTTCCGATGATCGAGCGAACTATCGGAAAATAGAACTGTCCGTGTGATATATTGAAAATGCCGGTTTTGGATATTGCTGAGCTCTCTAGTCACTCTATTACCCTTTGGTGACCCCTGGAGTCCTTCTGTCATATGCATGTGTCATTTGCCCGATTTTGCCGACTTGAGGATGAATAGTGATTTTCTGCTCTGTTAAGTCGTTTTTCTGTATTCTGCTCAGGTTGTGGCTTGGATCATTGCTGATATCATCGTTTGGAAAGGTGAGCCAAAATGGGGTGCTGACATTCCTTGAATTGCAATTCGACCTTAAAAGCTAAGTTGCAAGCTTCAGATAAAGTCGAAATCACCTTGTACCCCATTCTTTCTCGTATGTTGAGATTTAGGCCTTCAAGATAGCGATTGATTTTGATATCTTCACTTTCCACTAGTAAAATACATTCAGCCAAGTGAAAGAATTCCATGGTATACTCTTCAACCGTCCGACTTCGTTGAGAACATTGCTGGTATAATTGAAACAAGTACTCTTCATACTCCAAGGATAGAAATCTCGCTTTTAGAAATCTCTTCATACGTCTCCATGTAAAAACTGGATCTTTGCCATCTCGAACGAGATCTTGTTGCAATCTTTCCCACCAAGTAGAAGCTTTACCTCTTAAGCGATAAACCACCTGATCTACTCGGCTTCCGTTATCAGGGATATCATAGTAATCAAAGAAACAATCCACATCGGAAATCCACTCTAAAAAATCCTCGTCACTTACTTTTCCATCAAAAATAGGAATTCTTCTGGGATCGGTTATCTCCAGGATCCCATTGAAATCTTCCGTTGTCGCAATAATTCACAACTTGATCGTATCCTCCATCTTGATATGGTCCAACATCGACTTGGAATGTACGATTGGTCGAAACGTGTCAAACAACAGGCTCTTCACGAGGAACAACTCGATATGCCCGACGTCCGTCTTCCGCGTTTTGACCAGCACGCAAGCCTAGAGCACCAAGCATGACACGTAGCTCCTCAAACCTCTGGTCTAGCCTCCGCTCCAACTTCTGTTCGAGTGTCTGTTCCATCCTTTCAATCCTCTGCTCTCGTGCTTGAATCGCTTCCACCTCCTGCTCTTCGGCATTAGGGTGGTTGTGAATTGCCTTGTCCGCCATGATCAGATTTAGGCAACTCCTACTCTGATACCAACTGACGCAGCGCAAATCACGATTTCTCGCGCCTAAATCTGAATTTAGACTCGAAGGGAATAGAATACAGCTAAACCCTAACAATATGCTGAAAACAAAGAGTTATGGCAAACTCAAAGTATCATTCATCAATAGGTGTTTTTTTAAGGTATGTAGTTCTCTTACAATGAGGTGAATAACATATATATAGAGGGAATACACCTCCATTGACTCTAGAATATGAAACTGACATTTATACTCCTCTAGATTACCATCTTATAATGGAACAAAGAAATAATCTGAAATAGGAAATTTCATACTCCTGACTAAAACTAAAATTGCAAGTAATATCTAATTCTAAATATATTTTTATCTAAATTAAATATACTACCTAATTAAGATAATAAAATTCCCAATCTATGGATCAAGACATCTCATCTTCCCCTTCCACATCACGAGAATATTTCCTTGATATATCCAAGATATGCTTCTTTGGGCTTGGGCTTATTGATACAGATATGGGCTGAAAATCCTTCGCGTCACATAATAACTAATAAAAGTATTATGAAAGGATCACCAAACATGTATGCAACGAGTTGTCCTCCTCGATCGTGTATGATCAAAATAGGATCTAAAAGCAAATAATAAGGAGATCGAGAGATGCCAAGACTTACAACGTGGAAACCTCAGCGTGGAGAAAAAATCACGGAACCAACTCCTGATTTGTCGAGAATCATCACCACAAACTCCTCCACATAATCTTTATTATTGACTGTACATATACCTTCTATATTACCCATTTATTACTTTCATTTTTCTTTCTTTTCTACCAATGTATATACCGACCCCTGTACACATGACATGGTGAGAATGAGAATACAGATTCAGCCGCCAAAATTGACTACCAGCGATATCAACCCTTGAGAAGCTTTCGTAGAAGTTGTTGTGCGAGAGGTTGAGGACCTCGAGGTTCTGGCAAGACAAGGAAGAAGAGAGGTATTCCCCGTTGAACTTGTTACCGAATAGTTGAGGAAGTTCAAGTTTTGGCATGCCGTGAGATTTGGATCGGATATTTGATTTCAAAAGAGGTCGAGTAGGAGTAGAGTGGATCTTCTGCTTCTTTGATTTGCAGAAGATTTTTTTTTTTAAGGCGTGAGACTGAAATAGTTAGGGAAGAGGGCGGTGGGACTAGCTGGTGCCCAACACTACTTCAGCGCTGGAGCCGTGGTATCGGTAGGTCACTACCCCTCTATGATCTATCTTATTGCCGGTTTGCTTGCCATTGCTTTGATTTTTTTTAAAACAATTGTTTATTAGAAACTATTAGTTTGGATGGAAAAGGTAAACGGTAGGACCAAAGGGAAGAAAACCATAACGTTGGGACAAAATCGAACGAAAAAAAAAGGTCTAGGACTAAAATGAAAAAGTAACCAAAGGTTGAGGATCAAAAATAGCATTTTCCCTTGTTAAAATAGTTAGGAAAAAAGTAGACGTGAAAAATTATAATTAAATAAGAGAAAAAGATTAAAAAAAGTATATATATATATATATATATATGAATGTAAAAGCATATGAAAAATTTATTATTAAAAAATTGATTGCAATAGTAATTAAAAAAAATTATGAGCGAAAGTTATTATTCAATGGGAGGAAAAGATAAAAAAGCAATTATTATATTATTAAATTGAGAGAAAGTAGAGTGGAACTGAGTGGAGTCGAATGTTGATTTCAAAACCAAACGCTACGATAAGTGTTTGGCAAATTCTACAATGGAAGGCCAAATTATGTTCCTTGGTGGAATGATAGTTTTTCTAGTCCCTTTTAATATTAAAGATAACATTTTGACCCATAGATCTTTTAATAGCATCATAAATTCATCCGGCCACATGTAAATAAAAATTAGATGGTCGCTTATATGTCGATGACGTGTCCATAAATTAAACCCGCTTACATGTTGACGACGTGTTGCTAACATGTCCGGCTTGTATTAGACCGATTTTCTTTAAAAATTGATTTTTATAGTCTGGTTCGGTGACATGACGATGATGGATGACTTGGCGGAATGTGATTGGTACATGTGGTAGAAAGATTCCAGGCAATCTGATAGTATTGTAGGAAAAAATTGTGAAATGAAAATATGAAGGACTAGAAATACTAAGGCAAAATATGTAAATAATGGACAGAATAGATTAAAAGTTTGTGGAATCTAATTGCTGAAATTAATGTTCCATCATAGAGCTCAAATTGAAATTTCATTGTAGAATCTACCATTTCTCAACATTTTTTTAATGGTTAAAGGTCCATTAATGGGTAAAAAATGGTTCCCAAAAATCTGTTAATTTATCGGGAAAGATTCGAGAATTTTTGTCGAATTAACAGGTTTGGAAAGGTTTGAATGACCTTTCCAATAAAATCTGGATTTAAGAAGGGTCCAATTATATATTCCAAACTTGTCCTATCGTCATTCCTAGTGGGGGCCACTGTATGTTATCAAAAACTCGATTCTAACCTTTAAATCTTATGATTTTGCGGCTTTACTTTCTCTAATGAGCCAACTCGTGATAAAAATTTAATTTTGATAATTCCTATAGGAATGCGATCTTATTCGATAAAAAAAAAATAGAAACTCGATTCCACTAGTCAAGAATTCAACTAATGCGTAACTATTTTGTAATCTAATCTTGGAGTAACACACTTGTTCTTAAGATCGATTCAAAATTATAGGGCGCAAAATTTAATAAAGTATGTAAATCAATTTATAATTTTCTCAACCTTTGTTTTTTAATGCAAAACTGCCGCATAAACTATATGAAAAGAAGAAAACATTTATTTTACTATTATCTTATATAAATAGTAGGGTAAATAACGCTACATGTCATTATTATTATTATTATTATTACTTTTCACCCCACGTCACAAAATCAAATATTTTCACTAGATGTTATAGAAATTTCTTTCACAACGCATCATATCCGATCAACATTTTGTAAAAAATTAGACAAAATATTGACGTGACTTTATTTTTGAGTCAACTGAGACGCATGTGTTACTCTAGCGGGCCTAGTCCTTTCTCCCTCCTCCGATGTCCTTCCCTCCCTCCTCTGATGTGAAGTCGATGGAGATGGATGGCAATGACCGTGGGTGGTGGTACTAGTAGGTAATAAAGATGAAGGCAATGAGGATGGATGGTAATGGGATGGTGATGGAGAGGAAATTGAAGAGGAGATGGTTGTGATGAGGTGTTGTTGCTTTGGCCGAGAGAGAGATCAAGCCTGGGCCCACTATCAGAGGGAGGTTGTCGGAACTTCGAACAAGCTAAGAAAGAAACACAGTCATGACAGAGAATGATCGAGATTTAGGGGTAGAGATGTAGAGACCTAAAGACCGAGATGAGGGGGAAAGCAAGTGTACTTATCTGTTGGGTAGTCGAGCCTCCTCTATTGGATGTCGATGCTACTCCCATTCAGTGGGTGGCTGCCCTAGAAGCTAAGAACATCGGAGCAACGCGATGGCAAGAGCTGAGAGCCGAAGCCTCATTTGAAATTGTGAAGGTATGGTCGAGCATGGGTCGGTCCCGGAATGGGTTCTCTGCTAGGAGCCAAGGAATTTTGTTCTTTATCTCCTTCACCATCCGCAACTCTCTCCATCACTCTCTCAGCTGATCTTTCTTTCTCTATGTCATCAATTACACCATCACCAGCTCCACCATCTCTCTCTTTTCTCTTCCTCACCAGTTTCCATCATCCCCTCTC
Organism: Punica granatum; assembly: GCF_007655135.1. Classification (NCBI taxonomy): domain Eukaryota; kingdom Viridiplantae; phylum Streptophyta; class Magnoliopsida; order Myrtales; family Lythraceae; genus Punica; species Punica granatum. The sequence goes on along the minus strand of NW_022204487.1, from coordinate 10,663 downwards.
TTCTCATCCGCCTCTTCCTTGGACCATCACCATCACCACAGCTCATCCATGACCAGCAACTGCATCATCTCATTTTCCCTTTCTATTATCCTTTTTCTATCGACTGTATGCGGACCTAAATTTCGTCTCGTCGGGACCCTCATGCATGCGACCGATTGCGTGGTTTGGGAGAGTCCACATTCCCGGGAGACACGTGATGGACACGCATAAGAAGGAGTCGCCACTACATGTTCACGACCCTAGGGTCGAAGACCGATGAGTTGTATAGGTCTAGAGGTATGGAATACGTGTAGTTTGCTAAGGCATCAGTCTTGCAGAACTAGGAAGTCCGAATTCGAGGGTTCTGTTACGTATGTGCCTATATCCCGCACGCCCTATTAGTACTCTAGTTTGTCTAAGGTTTACTATTTTAATTCATTTACCGCTTGATTAGGTTTTGCTCATCTTACTCGTTTTGACACCGTAAATTCATAGAGGCGATCGATTCGGTTTAAGAGGCCGAAAGAAAAGCAAATCCTCAGGTCAGGAGATTGATCCACTGTCTTTGCAGCCCGACTAACCAGTCTGTGATGGTCGATTTACCATGTGGACTGGACCCATGATCCATGTGGTCTCGCTCATCTTGAGGACCCGTAAACCGACTAGATCGATTTTCACTCTCAAAGTCCACGCTTGCCGACTTGGATCGTTACATAAATAAAGTGTACAGATAAATATGTCACAATGTACTCTCGAATAAATAAATACAAATTACAACATATGGATCCCATTTGACTCACGTTCAGCCAATATTCCGCTCATGTTCACCGTATGATTTGAACGACAGAAACCGAAACTAAAGCGACAAGAGCTCGTGAGAAACGGATATCGGGTCCGACCGAACTGACAGATTTCAAGAGGACAAAGTGGTCCTCGAGATACCCGTGGGACCGGTTGATCTCTTGAGTGATTGTCTAACCTCGTTTCACGTGTTCTAACCTGAGTCATCCTTCGCATGGATACTAAACGGGTCGAGACAGTGACCTAAGGCAAGACCCTATATCGCACTCGAGTCGCATGCGCTCGGTGTATGGGAGCGTTGGACCCCATGTGCATCGTATCCTATGGGCATGGGCTCGAACCGCATGAAAACAAACAAAACAGATGAAAATGCAAATCGAGACAGAAGAAAACAAACAAATTGTGTATTATCACCGGATTTACGTGATTAACAAATTATGAACCAGAGTTACTTGGTAGACAAGTTCTTACCCTAAATAGACAAACAGGATGATGTATTCAATATGAATCGGTCATGGACCACCCTGGGGGTATGTCTCATTCGGCAATATTTAAAGGGATATGACAGCCTTGGCACCTGTAGTCAAATCTCAAAAGTGTGGGTTGCTTTTAAATTGTTATTTATTACGACAATGCAGCTTTCATAGATTATGACAGATGTATGTTTTCACCTGAAACCCGAAACCTAAGCCTTTGCTTGAGTATTGCCTGTGTTTGATTAAGTCGAGTTTAAGATTAATCTGTCTTTTTGCACTTTGACCCGTTTGAAGCACAAACTTTGGGAAACGGGGGCATGAAATACCATAAGGGTGCCAAGATCTCTGCACATGTCAATTGAGGGATTGGACAACCTTTCACGGGCCGTCCCCGTTTGTGCTTCTAATCCAATTCCCTAAGCGCCTGAATCTATGCTAGGGTGACAAAAACATACATACAGGAAAGAGAGGGTAAACGAGTGATAATCGCATATTGGCAGGTGCCCGCCCCTTCCTTATTCAGTATATTTAGGTCATCCTAACACCTAGAGTATCGGCAGGACAAGAACTTGTGGTCATGCCCTTAGATCGAAAAAATGCGAAATTATGTAGGCAAATCGAGATTACGCGACACGGACTATCGAAAGTCAGTAGCCGATGTCAACCGATCCCTTGGACCCACCAGGGTCGTGAGGACCCCGACAGAGCCAAGAAACCGAGATGGTGATGGAGAGAAAATTGAAGAGGAGATGGTTGTGATGAGGTGTTGTTGCTTTGGCCGAGAGAGAGATCAAGGCTGGGCCACTATGAGAGGGAGGTTGTCGGAACTCCGAACAAGCTAAGAAAGAAACACAGTCATGACAGAGAATGATCGAGATTTAAGGGTAGAGATGTAGAGACCCAAAGACCGAGATGAGGGGGAAAGCAAGTGTACTTATCTGTTGGGTAGTTGAGCCTCCTCTATTGGATGTCGATGCTATTTCCATTCAGTGGGTGGCCGCCCTAGAAGCTAAGAACATCGGAGCAACGCAATGGCAAGTGCTGAGAGCCGAAGCCTCATTTGAAATTGTGAAGGTATGGTCGAGCATGGGTCGGTCCCGGAATGGGTTCTCTGCTAGGAGCCAAGGAATTATGTTCTTTATCTCCTTCACCATCCGCAACTCTCTCCATCACTCTCTCAGCTGATCTTTCTTTCTCTATGTCATCAATTACGCCATCACCAGCTCCACCATCTCTCTCTTTCCTCCTTCTCACCAGTTTCCATCATTCCCTCTCTTCTCGTCCGCCTCTTCCTTGGACCATCACCATCACCACAGCTCATCCATGACCAGCAACTGCATCATCTCATTTTCCCCTTCTATTATCCTTTCTCTCTCGACTGTATGCAGACCTAAATTTCGTCTCGTCGAGACCCTCATGCGTGCGACCGATCATTCGCAATTAGAGTGTTTGTTTTTTTAAAAAATTTCACCTCAACTCAGTTCAACTCCACTTATCTTCAATTCAATAACACAATCATTACTTATTTTTATTTTAAATTTTTTTTAGTAATTCAATTTAATTTTTAATATTAAATTCTCTCAACTATTCATTACTTTTTCACAATTCAACAACACAATCATTACTTAATCATTACTTTATCTCAACTATTCATTACTTTTTTTTATAATTCAACAATACAATTATTACAAACCAATTAAAATCAAAACTCAACTCAACTCTAAATCCAAACGCACTTTAAGATTTTAACTCTAACTTTAACTTTACTCACTGCACAACAAAAATCAACTCTTCAAAGTCAAAAAGGTGGGCCCCATACATAAACCCACATACAACTCCATTATACTTAATTCAATTTTAATACTAAATTCTCTAAATTATTCATTACTTTTTCACACTTTTTCTCATAATTCAATAATATAATCATTATAACCTAACTAATGTTTGTAACTATTAACCAGATTGCGACATGTGTAATGTTTGACATCTTCAGCTTTCGCCATGTTCCCATGTGAATTCCACCGACCGCATGTTGCCATGTGTTCATGGGCCTCCTTAATTACTATATTAACAATTATTTAATCAAATCTATATATAAGATTAAACGGGAAAATTTATTTTATTAAAATATAATTTCAACCAAATTTAACTTTCGATTGAAATTATTGCAGTAATTTTAATACGAAAAAATACACGTGACAAAATTATATAAGATTAAGCGAAAAAAATTATTTCAAGAAAAAATATTTTCAATCAAATCTAACATTCGAATCAATAGATAATATATAATGTATGAAACAGTTAACTAGGTTGTGACATGTGTAATGTTTGGCCACTCCAGCTTTCACCATGTGTCACCACGTGAGCATGTTCCCGTGTGGGCTCCGCCAACCGCATATTGTCATGTGTTCATGGGTTTCATCAATCCACGTTGATGAAAGCCTTTTCAATTTATCACCAATTTAGGTAGTCTCTTTTTATTTATGACGTTATAAATGTCCTTATTTTTTCGGGGAGATGCAAGACTAGTTCTTCCTTGGGTATGATTTTTGATGTAACGACGAGATGCTTTTATCGAATATCGAACCCTAATATAAGTAAAGTTCATACACTTAAAATTGGGCAACTTTAGGCCTACTATGTTATGGCTATAGTTTTCAAATTAAAATTATTTAAAATTCAAATTAAAATTAGCAGGGAGAAATGTTAGTTTTTATACCATATGAAATATTAATTAGCACATTGAAAATTTTGGATCATTACTAGCAATTGATAATTCATAATTTTTACATATAGGTGATTTTGTGATTAATTTCATATACTCTATATTGGTTATTACATAAACTATTATGATACATTAAAAATTTGATTGAAATTTTTTTGACCTGAGGGAGCGTACAACATGGACACGCTATTTAAGCTCAATTAGCAAAGTCTTATGAGTGTCTTTATTAAAGGAAATTGGGCATGTTTTTCAGTTGGATCAAGTTCAATGAATCGTCTATGATTAGTCCAATATCGGTACATATTAATTTGTTATTAAGATATTTTAGAAAAAGAAATGAAGTTACTCCATCATCGTAAAAGGTATCCCAACAGATGAACTTCTTTAATATAATTCAATTGTCTAACACTGAAAATCCTATTCAGATAATTATCATTCAAAAAAGCTGAAACAAATATTTCTTTTATATATGCTATTTGATGGAATATGATTTATTATCTTAAAATTAATTTATATTTAATTATAAATTATTTTTTACTTTATATATGTTAAATTAAATACAAAGCTATAATTGCGTTGCACAGGATTTTAATATGAGTTGCCATTTAAAATGGAAAAGATCATTTTTAAATTTTGCATATTTAGATTGTATATTCATTTGTACTTATAAAAAAACTATTTTTACAATTATTTTAATAACTCAACATGCTTATTCATTCTTTCATTATTGCATAATTTTATACTTTAAGTATGAAATGAAACATATACTTTTTTTTCATATTTAATAAAAATATATCGATATATTTGAAATTCTTTAATATGACCGGCAAAACATGTGTATTCAAACCGGTAGTATATGGTGCTTAGTTACTTATATTTGAAAGTCAAGTTAATGATTCGCATAAAATATTAATAGTTCATATTTGATTAGGTTCTCTTTTTGATAACTTTTGCTCACGTTCTCTCTATTTCTTTCACCTTTTACATTATGTCCAAGTTAATATTTAACGATTTACTTAACAGTTGATGAAATATAACATGAATGAAAATATTGGGTTTTTATATTCAGATTTAAGTGATTTAGGTATTTGAATTTTTATGTTGCGTTTAGTTTGTAAGTAACATTTTAAAATCAGATTTTGATTTTGAAAAAGAATGGTATAAATGGTTATGTATGGGGCCTACTCTTTTACTTTGCATGAGTTATGTGATTTTGATTTTGAAAAAGAGTGGTATAAATGGGGCTCACCCTTTGACTTTGTATGAGTTATTTTGTTTTGTTGTGGTTAGAATTTTGTTTTGTTGTTGGTAGAATTAAGTTAAAGTAAAATTTTAAAATTCAACTCTGAATCCAAACGGAGCATTAGTTATTTGGGCAACTATATTTTACTTTTTAATTAATTAATTAAATGATAAAAAATTGTACCTTCGAGTAATCGAATTTAAATTTTTTCATTTATTAAGTGTAAACGTTCAAATTCTTCATCAAATATATACATATATATATATATTACATGTATTTTATTATTTTTATTTAGGTAACAGTAAACTATAAACTAATTAATACTTAATTTAATATACCAATTCTCCTTTGTTATATTTATCATAGATTATAGAATATAGATTAAATAGAATACAAAATTAATCTTATTAGAGTAACTTTTTATTGTGTTATTTTTTGGATAAATAATAGTAGCTTGATAATTATGAATCTTTCAAAAAGTTATTTGTAAAAGAAATTCTCTTGAATGATTCACTTTCTAATAAATTGCGACAATATATTTATGTATTCTATTTCATCTTTTAACAAAAAAATTACATATTAAAAATAATATTGTAAATATATCTAGATAATAAATAATATGATTTTTAATCATATTAAAAGATTAAACTTTTATATTCAGGTTTGAGTCATTTGGGTATTTTGATTTTCGGTTATCTAAGCAATCACATTTTACTTTCTTATTAATTAAATGATCAAAATTGTACCTTTGATAATTGTGCTTTAAAATTTCAATTTTTATAATTTATTGAGTGTAATCATTAAAAATTCTCAATGAAATACAGATGCGGCATGCATTTTTATTTTTATTTATGCATGATAATAAATTGAAAATTAATTAAGGTACCAATTCTCATTTACTATATGTATAATTAGATTTATATTATTAATTTAAGTATTATATTTTATTGAGTTGATATATTTCCTTTAAAGTTAAACAACTCAATTGTAATTTTAAGAGGTAAACATAATATATTATTTATGTAGTGTTAATCTTATCAAATATTCTTACAATGATTGGACGTTATATTCACGCCAAATTTCATGTGCAAGCACGGGTTATCGCCTAATTACCTTAAATTGCCACCAATGATCCCGTCAAGGTCGCTTCTGAAAAAAAATTATAGAGCGCCTGTAACATATCTATCATATGCATTCTTTCTTTTCTATCGGTAGGCATGCATATTGTCCTGAAGATTTCGGACGACAGATTCCACCTCAATTTTTCCGGGGACAAATTGCGAAACTAATTACATGCCATATGAAATTCTGATTTCAATTATCTGAAGAGAGCATATTAAACTAGGCAAGAAATGTATAAACTTTGGAACTGCCTTTTTATCAGTTTCTTCAGAATCTCCACCAGATTTCCTTTTCTTTTTCTTTTGGGTAATTATGATTTTCTTAGACACTATAAATAAATTGGCCATGGCTTAAGTTAATCTCCACGGCCTTAACCATTCCCCAGCTTTGAGAATTTCAGCATAATATTCAGAATCTGACATTGAAGATATGGCAAAGCCTGGCTCTTTCGTTGCTTGTTTCTTCTTCGCCCTCATTGTCTCAGCTAGTTTAATTTAATTTTCAGTAGGAAATCATTTTTTATATGTAAATGTTGTATCTTTGAATTAAGTGCAAGTGATTTTTCTTTTCCCTTTATTTTGTGGTGTGCAGCGGCGACATTGACGCCGCAGGTGGAAGCGAGGAGAAAGTGCACGGAAATGTTGGAAGGCACGAGCTGCCAAGTAAGGCCGTGCAAGCAGAAGTGCCACGGGGCGCATGGACCCGAGGCCGTCGGCTCCTGTGTCCATGATGAAGGCGGACCCGGGGTCAGCTGCCAATGCGTCTGGTTCTGCTAATATATATATAATTAGATTAAATTATGCAATAAAACAGTAGAGACGCATGTTATAATTAGGGAAATTTAGTTAAATAAAGTGCTTGATTAAGTGGGGAATTCCTCCTCACCCTATAGAGAGTCGAAATGAATTCGTTGTTATGGATGCGATATCATCATCACTACTACTACTACTAATTACATTGCCTGCGTTCTCTTATTATCCTTTTTATAATTTCAGAAATATATTTACATAAATATTTATTATAGCAATCAACCGATGCATATTCAAATTGATTATACGTACATACATTACCATCAAAATTGACTTGGAAGATCTAATCAGAAAAGCTTTGAAAGACTCACCATGCGTTTTGAAAGACAGAAAATCAAAATTAAAGCGACGCAGGCTCATGAAAGTTGGAGGTCGGGTGTGACCAAACCGAAGGGTTCTAGGAGGACCGAATAGTCCTCAAGACGTCTGCGAGATCGGTCGAGCTCCCAGGTGATTGTCTAGCCTCATTTCACGTATCCCGACCCGAGTCATCATCCGCTTGAATACTACTCGAGTCAAAAGGGTGACTCGAGGTTAGGCCTTATTCCACACTCAAGTCGCGCGCACTCCGGTGTGTGGGATCGTTGAGCCCTGTGATCGATGGTTAGGGGCGTTGGACTCTATGTGAATCATATCCTACGGGCTCGGGCTTGAACCGTTGTAAAACAGACAAAGATAGATAAAAACATATAAACACGGACAAGAACAGATGAAAACGGATAAAAGCATATGAACACCGACAAGTTGTGTGTGGATTGCCATATTTACGTGATTATCAAATTATGAACCGAGATTGAGTGACAAATAAGTTTCTACCCTAAACAGAAAAAACAAGGCTCGTGTGTACGATGTGAATCGGCCTTTGGGCCTCCCTAGGAGGGTATGTAGCATTCAGCAATGCCTAAGAAGAACTCGACAGACATGAGCTTTGTAGTCAAGCCTTGAATGCGTGGGTTCGTTTTAAGTTATTATGTATTATGACACTGCGGCTTTAACAGATTATGACAAAAGTATGTTTTTTTGCTTGAAACCTAATTTCTAAGGTTCTACCTAACTGTTTCCTAATGTTCAATTATGTCGGGTGCGTGATTAGTTAGGTACTGTGTTTTATGACAGACATACCTAGCCTAATTACCCAAACTATGCTAGAATGATAGAAACACCCGAATCGGGTAAAGAAGGCTATGCAAATAAGACATTTTGCCCCATCTTTACTCGTAACTCAGAGTGTTTCGACAACTCTAATCCTAGGGTTGTCGGTAAGTCATAAACAAATAACCTTACCCTTGAAATGTAAAAATTTGTTTTACGGAAAGCGAAACTGCGCTATGCGGGCCACCTCGGCCTTTAGCCGGTGTCAACCAATTCTCTGGATTCTCTAGGGTTGTATGAAAAATCCTGAGGAAGCAAGAGGACCGGTCAATTTGCCCGAAAATGATCTAAGAAGAACTCCCGTGTTCGTCTTGGGTCACTTGAAATCAGACAAAACCCCAAGTCAAGACATGTGAATCCTTCCTCGACGTCCATGCTACATCGAACCGTGTGTCTCAATGATTTGTAAAAGAATTTGAGTCTTGAAAAGGACACGATTACCGTTTCATGACCTATTGACTCGATTACTAGTTATTATCCAATTTATGCAAGTTATTAAAAGGCCAAGTAGATTAATTAGCCAAGTGAGACGTCTTGATTACCTCGTGTGTGGAATTTTTTTAATTTGAGTGAATTCGCAGAATGCTTTTGTTTGTGGGTTTCGGAGCCGTTGAGCCGGCCATTCGTGGATTGTCCAATAAGAATTCTAATTCTCGACCGTGTTGGTATTAAATCCGATTTTTAACCAACTTTACATGATTAATCCGGTTTGTGTGGGGTTTTAATTAAAAAAATGCGTTCAAACATTCAACCACATGAGCATGGGCACAACGATCACAACAAGATTTAATTTATCGGTTTTATATCCAAGAGATCAATCTAACCGATTTTGATGTATTAAATTAATTTTATCCCTTAAAACCGAGTGTACACGGAGTCTGGTTCGTGTGGGATTCATTCTTGTTTTGTGCAACCAATTTTAATCTCAACTTTCATTAAATCAATTTCATGCTCAAATTGATTTTTATCGTATGATTTGATTTTAAGAAAAAGTCCGAGTTTAATCATGTGACCGGTTCATGCTTTTTTTATTAAGACATGCATCTCATATTTGTCATCCATGCGATCATCAAATCGACCGAAGATGGAGTCCTAACATGCCACTAAGTGCGGATATTATACCTTTCCCACACTAGGTAAAGAAGAACTCTAGAAAACTTTGGAACTTCTTCAACCCCAGGCCGAAACGGACTGTCTTGGATCACCACAATGGCGAGGAGAGGGATGACGGGCAGCGCAACGAGTCGGGAGCTACCGGAAACCCAAGAGGCAGCTGCTGAACCGACAGATAACCTGCAAGAAAGAAGGAAAAAACCAACGAGGTAGAACAGGATTTCAGCTCGAGCTTGAAAAGAGGCAGCAGTCAACTGGGGGGGGGGGGGAACGGGCAGCAACTTCAATCAGCAAATGACGTCGAGGGGCAGTGACAACAGCAAGCTGAGCTCGGGAGCTTGGAGGAGGACTCGAGGGAAGGATACCAGCCACAACACAACTGGACTGAACGCAAGTGAGGGAGTTGAATAGGGATGACCCTAGCTAGGGGCTGTTCAGCAGAGGGAGAAAAGGGAGCAAAAGCTTCTCATCATGTGTCCAACGAGAGAGACACAGGGAGTGAGGAAGAGAGAGGCTGGTAATGATGTTGGCTGAGGAGTATTTTGTCCCCTAAAAAAGATATTTATGTCCTATTTATATCAAATAATATTTTTGCCCCTCCAGATGAAAATCCTGGTTCTGCTCCTGATTTAATGGATTAAACTTATGTTTAATTTTACATGTAGCGAGGGTCACGCTTTTTTATATATATTAAAGAATGGTTAAAACGTTAATCAAATCTCAAGGGTAATTGAACAGTTTCTACCATTGGATACACTAAGTCTCGCATGGATCGGACGGGTCAACACTATTGTTTTCCCTTGATATTTTTCCCCCCCTTAAATATATGTATAAGCTTTCAAATGGGACCCTGGACGGACAAACCCATCACCCTATCATCCGTTTTGTTTGACAAACAAGACGGCACACACTTCAAGGCAGCATCTCCACTCGGCCCCGACCATCATGTGTAAGTTTATCTGTTTTTTAAAATTTAAAATCCTTGTAAATGATAGGATAAAAATCCTCCTAATTTAAATTTTTATTCACATCTATTGATAGTTTTGGATATTGTGTAAACCATAGTTCAGTCTTTGTAAGTTAGATTTTGAATTGAGAGAATTTTTAAGTTGATTATTAGGATGATACATTAATACTTATCATTTTATTCTCCTCCAATTAAAATAATAATAATAAATGTGTTCTAAGGGCATTTTAGGAACATAAAAGTGAGACGAGAAACATCAATCCGTAACGAGGGGAT